>NC_135568.1:11554275-11754275 GCF_964340395.1 Glandiceps talaboti | reverse complement strand
TCCTTAATCAAAATGAATAGATTTAATATGTTCACAGAATAACAGACAATCAGGAGAAGGCAAGAGACACCGTTCCACATTTGCAAGTCATGACTCCTAAGTTATCAGTTAGCTCACAGGTTGTTTTACAGCTACACAGAGTTAGACTCGGTGTTAAGATACAGGGGTGCAGCGAGCATGCTGGTGATAATTTTTGTGATCACTGATTTTTGTTCTTTCTCTGGCTAGTCTTCTCTCCATTCAATTTCTTTATTGACTGAATAAAGACAATGTTATATATGATAATATCCTTTCTTCTATTCAAGTCCCTTTATCTAAATGGAACAATTTCGAACTTTAACACTTCTCGGTACCTGCATAGCATTTTACCTCATGCTGGAGGGTCAACATAGAACAAGAAGGTAGACTTATTCTCATGCATGCCAACACTAATTAAATGCATGTGAAGCATGTGCAGTGGAAGTAATGGTGTCGACCAAGAAATTGAATGTTCATGTTTTAATGACGTGCCGAGGCAGTAATATTCTATTTCAGGTACCGAGAATTATTCTTTCCCAAGAATCTTCAGTATGTTGTAAATAATCTAACAACAGTAAGTGCATATTATTTTGTTTTCATCTGTTGACAGCAGTGACAAATCCAATATGGCCACTACTCATGGCAGCCTTACTTGAAACATCTGACCAAAACAGGAAGCCAATGCTGCGTGATAGTTTTCTGTAACCATGCATATGAGATTGTGTTAATGTTATTTCAACTTACCATGTAACTGTTGGCTGTGGTTTTCCAGTGACTTGAACTTCTAATGTGATAGATTCGCCTTCATTCACTGATGAGCTTTGTAATGGATGTGTAAATCTGGGGGCTTCAGCTGCTTCTAATTCCATAGCTTCTTCATCAGGGGCTGTCAATACAAAAATATTTTAAACATTGAACAACTCATCGAACAAATCACACAATCAAGCTGTCTTAACGGACAAGAATTAATATACACTTGATGTGTATGAGGGCTAACAAAATTACAACATACCATCTTGTACTAGTGGTACCACTATAATAAGGAATCTAACACTTGTTGATTAAAAACAGTCAGTGTTACTGTGAAACCATAGCCTAATACAATGATTTGTTGGGTGATACCTCAGTTCACAGAAGACTTGCAAGGCCCTGGTCAGACCAGGTTTAACATTTGAACGTGAAAATAACAGTTGTCTGACAGAGCTGGTTCAGAACAAAAGAATAATCCTATGTATCATTATGGCTCCACAGATAAGATAGTACAAATGTGGGCATGTGGGATTAAAACCCTGGCCTTTAAACGGTGTACACTGTTCATATCAAACTTAATGTTAATATTGGTCCATCACTGAAGCCTGTTCTACCCTTGACCCCACCCTATCTCACCCCGACATACAGGTTTAATCTTACTAATGGAGCCTGTTCTACACACAAAACAAACAGGTGCAAACTCACTAGTGTAGCCTATTCTACACTTGAAACCCACCCTATCCCACCCCAGCAAACAGGTGTAAAGTTTTAGCACAGATCTGACATTGTATTCAAGCCTGGAAGTTACAGTTTGAGTTAAGTTCAGAGCACAGACTCCTAAATAAAAACACCTTAAGTTATGTATATCATTGACCTGTGAATGGACACTGCACTTCAAATCAAAATAAAACAAATTGGACTGTTCTACCCAACGACACATAAATGTACCTGTCCAAAAACCAATAAACAATATGGACATACCACTTTTTGCAGGAGATTGGGGAGATCAGACTCATAGATCTACAGCAAAGAAATGGAATGCTGACTATATTTCTGACACACCAAAACACAGGGTAGTTAAAGAATGAGGTATTACAATAGAGTTGATTGTCAACTACATATGAATGACCCAGTTGAGAAAACTGTTGACTTTGACTACCATACAACATACTGTTAGTTGAGTGAGACATTCTTTGTTTGGATAATTATTAATTTTATGACTCACAGTACAATGCAGTATAAACCTGTTTAATCTCCTTTAACTGACTACAAAATCAGACTGACTTCCTGACTAGTTTCTACCCAGGCATGGCTTATTTTACTCTCTTTTTTTCTAGTTTGATTTATATTTAAAGTAAGGGTTTAAATCCAATGTTCTCCTATTAGTGTTATCTTATCAGTAGAGCTTATATAAGGATTATATAGAGCCATTCCTTTTTTCAGCCCTGTCAGGCAACTGTTTTTCTCACCTATATTGTAATAGGGAACTTGCAATCCAGACTGAGCATGCTCAGATGCAAAGGATTATGGGATTATCTGTGGTTATTGTAATACCTAATCAGGAGCTACTGATAAAATAAACCTCCCACAATGATCAGGGTAACTATGAATTGATCATTTGTGGTTAAAAACAATGTAACATTATTGTTTACAATACTATTTGATTAGTATTTATTATCACATTTCCCATGATGCAACATTCAACATGGCAGATTTGGAAGTTCCCTTTTGAAATCACAAAACTTTTGTATGTACCTTTTACGATCTTTGTGGCATTAAAAGGAACATTGTGGGTTGTGGTATTTTAAGATAGTACATAGTGAAGAACATTGTCAGCTGAACTAGTAAAGTTCTGACAGAGTATTTACACATGTGTAATGACTTGCTAACATAACATGTCATAGGTATGGAAATTTAATGGGACAGTATAGACTGAGTATATTACATACATGTACTAATATGGCCTAACCTTCAATATGTAATGGGAAACTTGCAAGCCATATTGAATTGTGCATTATGGGAAATGTGGTATTATTGAATAGTAAACACAAACAAATCATGTTATAACAACTGTCATTGACTGATACACTGTAACAACTGTCACTGATTGATACACTGTAGCTGTCATTTATTGATTGATACAATGTAACAACTCATTGATTGATACACTGTAACTGTTATTGATTGATTGATTGATTGATTGATTGATTGATTGATTGATTGATTGATTGATTGATACACTAACAATTGTCATTGATTGATACAATTTAACAACTGTCATTAATTGATGCACTGTAACTGTTATTGATTGGCTGATTGATTGATTGGCTGATTGATTGATTGATTGATTGATTGATTGGTTGATTGATTGATTGATTGATTGATACACTAACAATTGTCATTGATTGATACAATTTAACAACTGTCATTGATTGATACACTGTAACTGTCATTGATTGATTGATTGATTGATTGATTGATTGATTGATTGATTGATTGATTGATTGATTGATTGATTGATTGATTGATTGATTGATTGATTGAATGTAACAACTGTCATTGATTGATTGATACACTAACAATTGTCATTGATTTATACACTGTAACTGTCATTGATTTATACACTGTAACTGTCACTGATTTATATACTGTAACAATGTGATTTATACACTGTAACAACTGTCATTGATTAATACACTGTAACTGTCATTGATTTATATACTGTAACAACTGTCATTGATTAATACACTGTAACAACTGTCATTGATTTATACACTGTAACTGTCATTGATTAATACACTGTAACTGTCATTGACTTATACACTGTAACTGTCATTGATTAATACACTGTAACAACTGTCATTGATTAATACACTGTAACAACTGTCATTGATTTATACACTGTAACTGTCATTGATTTATACACTGTAACAACTGTCATTGATTTATACACTTGTAACTGTCATTGATTAATACACTGTAACAACTGTCATTGATTAATACACTGTAACAACTGTCATTGATTTATACACTGTAACTGTCATTGATTAATACACTGTAACAACTGTCATTGATTAATACACTGTAACAAATGTCATTGATTTATACAATGTAACAACTGTCATTGATTTATACAATGTAACTGTCATTGATTTATACACTAACAACTGTCATTGATTTATACACTGTAACTGTCATTGATTAATACACTGTAACTGTCATTGATTTATACACTGTAACAACTGTCATTGATTTATACACTGTAACAACTGTCATTGATTAATACATTGTAACTGTCATTGATTTATACACTGTAACAACTGTCATTGATTTATACAATGTAACAACTGTCATTGATTTATACACTGTAACTGTCATTGATTTATACAATGTAACAACTGTCATTGATTAATACACTGTAACTGTCATTGATTTATACACTGAAATACCTTACTTCTGTCTTGCAAAGCAACTGTTCATGGTCTCTACACAGCCATTGGTTTACAAAAAATGCATATTCACTGATTGACTGTCACTGAGTAACACCCTAAGCAACTGTTGATCATGTACAAACTAGAATTTACACAAAATGTTAAACAACTGTTTTAAAGCCATTTGGAGTGGAGCATCACTCAGAAATGAAGGCATTTTTTGTAAACTTTGGGTTCATGACAGTCGTTTCATGTGCTTATTATCTTCAATCAGAACAATCATAAATATATATATATATATATATGTTATGTTATTACATATGCATATCAACTGACTCCATGACAAAATGCATACCCATGGCAAGGGAAGTACACTGAACAATTAATGAGGAACAAGTTTCAACTCAGTTTTACTCAGCAATTGCACAAAATGAAAGAGATAGAAAATCATGAAATAACTATCTCCAGAACTGAGGTGGGTTTTTATCTAAATGCCTTTATTTCCTGGAGTTGTGATCCTCTTGAATTAAAGAACACACTGACTCACCATGTATGTTGAGTGTAGCCGTACATGTGGCCTCTCCATGATCATTGGCTGCTTTACAACTATACAGACCTCTGTGATAGATTTGGACATTAGGGAGTGAGAGAGTACAAGTGCCGTCAGGAGTGTATTCCATGTGTGCCTCAGAACTTTCTACAATGGGCTGACCATCTCTCAGCCATCGGACTTGAGGACGTGGATCACCCTGTACTTTACATATCAGTTCTGAAAACAAAATGATGCGTTGTTTATTTTCATTCGTTATGACAAACCTGAATTCTAAGTGGTATTGGGTGGTTTACTCAGCACTTTTCTCAGCACAAGCTGTCAATTACCAATTTAGGAAAAACTAACAAACTTTCATTTTACCATTTTACACATTTGCAGTTTCAAGTCATATTGAAAATGCACTATGCTGAATTCTTCAACTCTTTGGTTAATAAACATGCTTGTCTGTAAGATACAACATGTCATGCAGGCCCAATCGCCCACAGCTCTGTCAGTCAACACTTCTGAAGGGGGTGGCCATGGCCATGGTCAATTAGAACACACTAATACAACATGTCTGACACTTTTTTTACAGCCTTAGCTTCATGGCTATAATTGTGTGAAGTGTTGATGAAAGTGTGATCGAACTGACTAAGCAGCATAAAACCCTACAGTGTTACTAAGTCTTTGACAATACCTTGGTTATTAAGCTGTGACAGTTTGTTTAAATCTTTGATGACCAAAACCCTGCACACTTAAGACAGTGGAAACTGTTAAAATTGTTGTCAACTCACTGAAAATCTAACAAATGCCTAAATACTTACATGCAATGGCAATTGTGAGGCTTGTAGAGTGAGACACTTGAAATCTGTCAAATGCCTACATACTTACATGCAATGGCAATTGTGAGGCATGTACAGAGTGTCACTTGAAATCTGACAAATGCCTACATACTTACATGCAATGGCAATTGTGAGGCTTGTAGAGTGAGACACTTGAAATCTGACAAATGCCTACATACTTACATGCAATGGCAATTGTGAGGCATGTACAGAGTGTCACTTGAAATTTTACAAACATGCATACTTACAGTCGCAATTGTGATGTGGATTCACAGCTCTCTTCAAATCTTATGAATGCTTACATACTTACTTGCAGTGGCAAATGTGATGGCTGTATCACAGCTCATTGACAATCTTACTCACTTACTTACGGTAGCAATTCTGAGGCTTGTATAGCAAGTCATTGATACTTACAAATACTTGCATACTTACGTGCAGTGACAATTGTGCTGGTTGTGTTGCAGCTCATTTTAAATCTTGCAAATTTCTTGCAGTGGCATCTGCAGTGATTTTTTATTTGCAATGCACTTCAAATTTTATAGACGGTTGTATACTTACTTGCTGGGGACTGAAGTGGGACTGCTGTACTTTGTAGAGGCATCACAAAGGTGGGTGGTATGCCTCCTATGTCAGTTTCAATCGTATAAACAGTTGCAGACTTACTTGCAGTAGACTCAGTAGGAGCTGCTGCACTCTGTAAAGTCATAATGAAAGTGGGTGGTGTGCCGCCTACACCAGGTCCCGTTTCCATTATGACTTCCCGACTTGTTTTGGTCACTGTTTCTTTACGGGTGATGGTCACATGTTCAGTCACTTCTGTCTTGACTTCTTCTCTCACTTCCTCTTCCATTTCTACATCTTCTACTTTAGGTTCCTCCATTTTTACATCATCAATCTGGTGTGATAAGTTATGTATTTGTTAAGAATGGTAGGTAACATTGAGTAAGTTCCCCAATCGTTTTAGCAGGGTTCACTACTACTAGGTATACTTGTTAAGGGTGGTAAGTATAGGTGAAATCTATCCAGTTTCCCCAGTCATTTCACTAGGGTTCAGTCCCTACCAGTGTTTTTGTTAGGGTGAATTCTACCTGAGTTCACTTAAATTTACCAGGGTCCCTACCGATGTTTTTGTTAAGGGTGGGAAGTAGGTAGAGCCCACCCAAGTTCGCCAGTCATTTTACCAGGGCTCCCTACCAGTGTTTTACATATGGGTGGTAAGTAGGTAAAATATACATGACTTCCAAAGTCATTTATAACAGATACCAGCATTTTTCTGAAAGGGTAATAAGCTGTGAAGTCTACCCTTAGAATAGCCCCATTACTTTTAGAATACCCCACCCCACCCCCACCCCCCACATTATAAATTAATTTATTATACCCTACTACTTTGGGCATAGATGCTACAGTTGTATGGTCTATGCTTTGAGTACAAATAAAATTGGAACTGCTCTTACTTTGAGAGTAGCTTCTCCCTCTGGTAGCTTATCAGCCAATTCAAATAGTTCATCTTCAACTGTGTTGAAAGATTCTGTGATTTCATTGGTATGTGTTTTAACTGATTCTGTATATTTGGGAGCATCATCACCTGAAAAAGACAACAACAACAAAATTCACAAGTCACAGTAAATTTATCATATATATGGAATAAAAGCACACTATAAAATTTCATATCTCAGTTTTCCATGGTGTACACAGATTCTGTGACGGGACACATATTTGTTTTGGGGACTGTGCATGTGTATGCATCCTTCCGGGGATGCTAAAATAGCACAACTGATTTTGATGATCGAAAACAGAGAGATCCAAATATGACAACAGTAAACAAAATTTGTCAGTTTGTATTTCTATTCAATGTACTCAAATCAGCAAAACAACATACTTTATATATGAAGAAAATAGTTGAAATATGATTTTTGAGCTCCTATCCAAGTTATATGCTGTATCTATCATTTGAAACATGTGAACATAGTCAGTCAGCCATTGATTGCATCCCCTTCGCTAAATGACCCAGATCCTGTGATAGTATAAACCGGTCATAACCCAATTGTAATTGACCTGGTTTCTCAATCAAGTCCACCATCATTATTTTTAATCTAGTGCATACCTAATCTGATTTGACATCTTCCTTTTTACTGTTCCACACAGCAATGACTAACTAACTCACACACAAGGTAATATAGGGTCTGACTGTGTCTATTCTCCAAGACCCAGCCTGTCATACAAAGGGCATATTCAGCTACCTTTAAAAGGGTGCATTGTATTCAATATAAAGAAATGATAAAGAATACTTGGAGGTTTTAACTCTAAAGTTATTTATGATCTCATAAAACGGTACATAGTAATTCAACGCAAAGAAGTCAACTGTTCTTTTCATACTTTTCTATGCCACTTCAATACTAATCATACTTTTATCTTACCTACATTTCTGTATTACATTACAATAACTTTGATATTTCTAATAATCTACATATGTTCTTCAATTTACGATAATCTCCTACCAGTGTTTTTGTTAAGGATAGTATTAGTAAGGTTAAATCTACCTGAGTTCCCATCATTTTACCATGCTTCCTTACCAGTATTTTTTATCAAGGGTGATAAGTAGTTAAAATCTACCTGAGTCTCAAAGTCATTTTACCAGACTTCCCTACCACTGTTTTTGTTAACGTTGGTAAATAGATAAAATCTACCAGACTTCCTTATCAGTGTTTTTGTTAACGGTGGTAAATAGATAAAATCTACCTGAGTTCCCTAGTCATTTTACCAGGGTTCCCTCCCAGGGTACCAGTTATTATTTTGGGTGGTAAGTAAATAAAATCTATCTGAGTTCCCTAGTTATAATACCAGCATTCCTTACCAAACTGTTATATGCAATAGGGGAATCTATACAGTTAAGTTTTACTAGATTCCACCAATGTTTTAATGCCAGGCTTCAGAAAACTTAGCATATTTCATGACTTACCAAAGATTTCTACTGCTAGTTCACTGATCTTCTTCAATCGGATTTCTTGTTTACTAAGACTTGTTTTCAGAAACTTTTCAAGCTCTGTCAAAAGATTATTGGCATCTCCCTGAGTCTTTGCATCTGGTGTCCATTTTCCGATTATAAGCAAGAACCGCTTGGCTTCAGTGTACCAGATAGTAGTCTGTTAACAAAAACAGATTGTACAGAAAATTATAGAATTGAAGATTGAATTAAACCTTTATTTTATCAAAAATTTGTGACGGATGAGAGGCTAGAAAATAGTGATAACTAATTTAGTGTAGACACTAGAAATTGAGAATACTAATAACATGAAAGTAATATAACAGGACGCTATTAGCCTAGTCCTATATGAGTTACGATCACAGAAAGAGATCTTAGAGAACAACTACACACATAGTAACCAGACTAAGGTCTTGTTGGAATATTAGTGATTGCATTTCTGACATAGAAAAATACAGTATACATAAATAAAATATTGTGTAAAGGCAACTTCTCTAAGTTGAAATTCATCTGTGTCATCTTACACATTTTTCATGCAATAGTCACCATAATGGAATGCTCAGCAAACAGTGGGGAGTCAATCTTCATCTTATACATTACAGTTTTAAAAGTCTGTCATATTTATGTGACAAGAAGCCTTGCTAAATTACAAATTCAAAAGTATTTTACTTCATTTATACAGATTGTTTCAAATTCATCAACTTTGCAACAAAAATGTATCTAATTTGTAGCCAAAAAGTATCAAGTTTTTATCAAATTTATTATTACAGTGCACTCAAGTGTATTAACAATACCAACATTGTAACCAACTTGTGACTACTTTGTAACTAAAAAGTAACAATAGTCAACTTTGTAGCCAAAAAGTACCCAATCTGTACCTAAAAAATATGAAATTTATCATTACATTGCATTCAATTTATCAAAAGAAATGACTTTGCAACCACTTTGTGACTACTTTTAAGCCAAAAAGTAGCAAAAGCTAGTTTGCAGCCAAAAGTATATAATTTCTACCTAAAATGTATCAAATTTATAATTACATTGCCCTTAATTTATTGCTTTGACCACATTGTGATTAATTTGTATCCAAAAAGTAGCTAACTTATATCTACAATGTATCCAATTAGCAACCTATTCAACATGTGTTAAATAATTTGTCATGCTGGGTGAAACATTACTCCTCTGTTTTTGACTTTTTATAAAACTTAGCAGCTTTAAAATATGACATTTGAAACGACCTATGAAAACTCCATCAAGCTGTGGACGCAACATCCACAGGACAACGTAACACAAAACCACTCAACCCAAAAGGAAGTTTCACTCCTACGACATACTTCTTGATAAGAATGATTCAAAAAACAACTTAAATTTGTCATACAATACTTTAACCCTTCTACGAACTTTCCACTCCCCCTATTGTGAACACTGGGGAACACAACAAACATATCCCAGGGTCGTATACAAAATGGAGTCACAACATACACATACATGTACATAGGAAGAACGTTATCGATTGTCTATCTCAAAACAATCAATACTAGCTAATTAAATCTGACTAATTCAGACTAAACATATAAAATGTCCTTGATAATTTGAAATTTGAGATCTTAGGCCATCTTCAATGACAAGAACAAATGAAGTAGCACATCCTCGCATTGTTGAAATAGCAGGGGTCAAAGGTCAAATTTTTCAAAAGAGCTTCTTTATTTTCATTTTCCAGGAAAAACAGTGAATGGAGTGGTTACAATGAGGTATGTGGGAAAGAATGGAGTATCAAAACACTCAGTGATAACCTCGCAGTGGGAAGAAGGGCAAGAATTCACACACTTGTGGCTGTGAAAGTTGAAATTCGAACACCAAACACACTAGTGCAGTCTCCTATCAACACTTGCAAATATTGTTGTGTAGCATAGTCATTTTATGCAAACATTAAAAGGGACAAAATTAGGAATCACAATTGTTATCAGGTATGGTTTGAATTGTTTAAAACTAGTCATGATAATTTTGATGCCATGGTTGTTGTTTTTTCATTTTTGAACTATATTTGCAGATTTGAATAAACTTTTGATAAATCTGGTAAGACTTTTAAAAGTGCTGTGCTGCAAAATTAACTTCAATTTATGATTTGTGTTCCAATTTCACCATTTCAACCATGTTAAAGTGTGTTCAGAAATTCTTGAGGACAATTGTCTAATATACAGTGGTCAATTCAAGGGTTAAAGGTTAAAGTTACATCTCAACATACACATCAGAATAACACAGGTAAAAGGTAACAAGTCAGTGACTTGGTTTTGAGTCGGTAGAAAATTATTAAGTTACATCTCACAATATCTGTGAAAGGATATAGAGGTAAAAGGCTCCAAAAGGCTACTAAAGGTACAAGCTTGCACACATTCCTAAAGTTACTGGTGTCTTGTGGTTCTTGATACAAAGGTTGACTTAAAAGGTTACAGTGTTACAAGTCACAACACATTTGATAAGATTGACAGGTAAAGGTGATAGAAAGTAACACTCAATAACAATAGGTAATGTGAAAAAGGATACATTGACTCAAGATTTCTAATGGTTAAAAGGTTACAAATTAACAAAGGTGTCAATTTGTTACAATTCAATTATGGTACATGAAGAGATTGGAAAGTTAAAGGTTTGAGGGTGTAGAACTAAAGATTCAAATGGTTTTTGTTGAACTCATTTACTGCAGATAAAAAGTTAACATTCAGAAATATCACATGGAGTACTTCATTGCAATGAAGTTTTATACCCAAGGGCCATCTAATGAGAGAGATATTTAGGGTTCAAAAGAAGTTCCCAGTTGTTCCTCATATAGAAATTTGGCTCTCAAATATGACATTTCACAAAATTCAAGCACTTAGAATTACGAATCATGAAATTAATGCAAGAATGGATTCTATCCATTACTGATAAAGGTATATCCAGGTGATCAAAGTTTAGAAAATATTTGGCAAGCAGTGGCTAGATAGTTTCCAGCATTGCATGTTTTCATCAAGCTACAAGGCAAGTTAAGGCTACAAGTAATATCAGGTTTTTGTCAGATATGAGGTCTATTTTCAGAACAGATAAAGTTTAATTTTAGTTGGTCATGTTTAACTTTTATGGATTTCACATGCAACTTCGGTTGGTCACTCTAATTTTGACGGAATTCTGGTTTACCTTTGGTTGGTCAAATCACATTTCAACAAATCATAGCGGTATCTTTGGTATGTTAGTGTTAACTTTGTTACATTTCAGCTTAAACTTTTGTTAATACTGTTCAACTTTAATACATTTCTGGTTTCACTTTGGTAGTCAAATAACTTCACGATGTAACTAACAGACTGAAATATACTCTTTTTTCACTTGATAAACCCAATTTCAATTTCCCTACTATTAAGGTTTGACAGCAACGTAGACAATCACAACACCAAAACAAATCAATTTTACAGTCTACGTACACCTGTACTGTGTATTTCTAGGGTTGCAACTAGGCACCAATACTTAATCTCTGTTTCTTACAAACATAGTGAGGGCCACCTTTTTCACCTAATTTTCATTTTAATGCCTTCAATAACCATTCTTACACTCACAACAATTCAACATATACACTGTGTATAAAAACATGGACAGATTTCTCTTGACAAAAATGAAAATTTTTCGGCTCTACTTTCAAACAGCAAAGTCATCAATTTAAAGAAGGGAAATTTTGATTTTATAAACGATTCACGAATGTGTAAATGTGTACTACTACATAGGTAAGTACATACAATAGCTGGACCTACATTCCTTACTAAATTTTAGACCCGTTGTCCAATTCTCAATACCTGTATTAACTTTCCACCTCAAGCGAGAAGGTCAAAATAGAACAAGCTTCGACAACCAACTTATTCATATGCGTGCCTATGGTAGTGCATTTGTAGTGCAACGCACTAAAGTCATGGTGATCACCAAGAATGATGTGGCGAGGGGTAAAGTTCTATTTCAGGTATTAGAGAATTCTGATATTCACATACACACATATATGGATTCTGGTCGTCAAAATACATATTCTCAATCTCACATCTGACACAATTTCAAGGCCTCAGTATACAATATACAGCATACAAAAATGGTTACACTTCCCTGTTACACATATTCTGAATCTTTAAGAAAAGAAGTATATATCAAACAGTATAAAATCTAACGTTACAGTACAGTACAGAAAGTAAATGCAGTTTTTTGTCATAAAATGTTTTATAATTTCCACTTTTAGAACTACAGTTAGGAGCAAACTGAATAAATCTAACATTCCAAAATATCAAAAAGTTCAATATAAAGCATTTTTGCCATGGAATAATAAGAACATGCTGCTTGAAAAATACAAACATTCAAAAAGTTAAAATTCTATGTTTTAAAAAAAATTGCATGCTTTTAAAGCTAAACCTCTTTCTTTAATAATACTAGATATAAAAATGGTTAACATAGAAACTGAATAACGATCAAAATCGACTTTAAAGTGCCATACTGCTACATACATATACTTTGAGTAAACTCATTGAAATGTTAGAAACACTATGTTGCGCATATTAGTATTCAGTGTTAAAATCTTCAAGATTTTATATTTCTACAGTAGAAACTGTGTATTTGGTCACTAACATTTAAAGACTAAAAATCTGAATTCCAGTAACTTTAATAGTCTAAATATACTGAGTTTATATATTTCTCTATTTCTACAGGCAAGCTGAATGGCTAGTGTGTATTTCATCACGTCCATCCAATAAGGTTGTATCTGCTATTATGATGTATAGCAGAAATGACCTTATTGCATGATTTGATTACTACATCTAAAAGTTTAAGCAGGATATTTATTCCCATATTTCTTTGGCGGGCAAGCTGAATGGCTAATATTACAAAATATGTCATAATTATAATCTTTCATGCATTATTTCAATAACTCGATAAATTCTAACAAAGTACTATAATCATTTCAATTGTCACTAAATTTACTTTTCAAAATTCTTATCTTTGGTGATCATTAACCTACATAAAGATGTGCATATATAGAAATATGGAATATATATTGGATATATATATTTAATATAAGATATATGAAAGTGAAGAATTTTAAACTTAGCATATACGTGAATCTATAGAACTACAGTAACTGTAAAATACCCTGTATGAGTGTCAAAGCTTTTTTTTTTTTTTTGGGGGGGGGGGTGTTAATGTTGGAAAAGTAGTAAAAAATGAAAACATTTGTAACACTTTTCTGAAGAAATGGAGTGTTCCTAAGATCATACCTGTCAGAAAAACTACTGACGTATCAAAAATTCTTATCACATATAAAGTTCAAGAAAATCAAGTTATTTTCCTGCTTTTCATTCATATCAAACGTGACATTGTTTGTATTTCATTTTCTCATACACTTAATGTGTAAAACAAAAACTGACAAGACATTCTTTCACATTATGTCATCCTACAAACAGTAATATTTCTCCTATTTTCACAACCTTTTTTCTAAAAGGCAATATGAAAGACAGTTATACTATTTTTAATCATCTAAGTTTCCATATTTAAGCACCAAGTTACCCGAATGAGTTTGGACAGAATCAAATTGAAAGCGAAATTTAAAAAATTAAGAAACAGTTTTGCCTAAAACTTGGCACTTTCTTTGGTTACTGATTAGAAATAAAATCAACAATACCCCAAGATTTCCAAAACAGTCTAGAACAGAGTAGTATAATTTTGATAAAAGGAAAAACAAATTTCAACTATACTTTGTGATTCATATTGCCTCATTAACCCTTTAAAAGCTAGCACGTTATTTTAGGACAAAGGTACATACACTAAAAAGAAAGAACGTCTTTACGGAAACAACACTTTTGGTTGAAAGTTTTTAAAGGGTTTAACTTTCTAAACAGACGACAATTAATTTGATTCAAAGAACTGAGCCTTCTGTCCGAGATACATCCTCTTCTGACCTATGATAGTGTTTCCATCTTCTTTCTGCATAGTTTGAACGCTGTAATACTGTTCATAGACTGCCCCTGCTGTCTGGTGTTTTTTGACGTTGGTTGTGTTTGTCGTAATGCTGCCGTCAGGCTGTGAAACCACGGTCACTGGTGAGGATTGAAAGGGCGGCTGTTTGGATGGTGACTCTGGGTGAGGGGAAATGTGAGAGGATGGCGGAACAATAGCTTGTGGTGCAATGGAAACTTGTGGCCGTGACGCCTGTGGTGTAGTAGGGCTAGGGGTTGGGGTCATGGATTCAGGAGCCAGCTCATGGGTGAAATTAACATTGGCAAGCATTGGCATGGAAAACTGTTCCAAAACTGCCAAATAATGAGGTTCGTTTGGTAAACGAAGGAGTTTTAGAACAATCAGGGGATATTCTTCGATATATATGTATATCTGATTGAAACATCTCTCCCTGGGTCTGTCCAGATACAGGTGTTTCTCAACAATGTAATTTGAAATGCGATAGCGTGGCTGTTTGACTTGTGGTTTCACAACCCGAATGGCTTTCTGGATAGGAGGAGCCTGGTAATAACTCACTCTACTGATTGGTTTGTTCTTAACCCTAACTATCTGTCTCTGTTCTACGTCTGGTTCATGTCTGTGGATGCGAGTGATCTCTGTCACTTCGGTGACCGACTCCTCATCCGTGAATATCACAGGGCTGTCTCTAGGTGTTCCTAGTGGTGTTCCCCGTGGTGTACTGCGAGGAGATACTGGGACATCTAGGTTAATTGTTGGTTTGATTGGGATAGTGACAGTACTCTCAACACTGTATTCTGGCTCTTCAGTGGGTTCAGGTTCCTGTACAGGATACTTTGGGATATCTGAACTATAAACAAGGGGTTGTATAGGGATAGTGACAGTTTCCTCAACACTGTATTCCTGTCTATCTTCTGGTTCCATCTCTCTGGGTTGATAATGTGGAACATCTTCCTTTCTCTGAACAGCAGGATAGACAGGGACAGTTGGCTTGTCCTCACTCCACTGCTTTGGTTGTATTGGTTCCTGTGGTACCATTCTTTGTATGGTTCTTGGAATATCCCTCTTGATCTCAACAGGACTTATTGGGATGGTAACGGTTTCCTTAACACGGTGTCCCTGCGGTTCCAGTGTCAGAGGTACAAACATAAGCTTTTGACTTGGTGCATCTCTCTCTGTTGGTCTTGTCTGGACTGGAGCTTCTTCCATCAAATATGTAGGTGGTTGAGGTTTTACAGGACTCTCTCTTGGAATATCTCGTTTGATCTCAACAGGACTAATTGGGATGGTAACAGTTTCCTTAACACGGAGTCCTTGTGGTTCCAGAGTTAGAGGGGCAAACATTGGCTTCTGACGTGGTGCATCTCTTTCTCTTGGTCTTTTCAGGACTGGAGCTTCTTCCATCAAATATGTAGGTGGTTGAGGTTTTACAGGGCTCTCTCTTGGAATATTCCGCTTGACCTCGATAGTAGGACTTATTGGGATGGTGACCGTTTCCTTAACATGGTACTCTTGAGGTTCCAGTGTTTGAGGTGCAAACATAGGCTTCTGAACTGGTGTATCTCTTTCTGTTGGTCTTGTCAGGACTGGAGCTTCTTCCATCAAATATGTAGGTGGTTGAGGTTTTACAGGGCTCTCTCTTGGAATATTCCGCTTGACCTCGATAGTAGGACTTATTGGGATAGTGACCGTTTCCTTAACACGGTACTCTTGAGGTTCAAGTGTTTGAGGTGCAAACATAGGCCTCTGAACTGGTGTATCTCTCTCTGTTGGTCTCATCAGGAGTGGTGCTTCTTCCATCAAATAGCTAGGTTTAGGTTGTATAGGACTCTCTTGAGGGGGGAAATCTTTCAATGGATAACTGGGTTCAGGAGCTATTTTCATTAATTCTTCATCAAGATAATCCAGAGGTGACTTTTTAACCACTTCTTTCGGCTTATCATTGAAAATATTCCAGTCTAGATCTACTGGGGTAGTTGGAGGCTTTGAAATGCTGACACTCTTCTCAGTGTGGTATTCTGGAGGAATTACTTCAGATGGCAGGGGTTGAGTCTCTGGTTCTCTTGGAAGGGGCTCTGCTGGTACAAACACTGGTGAAACAGCCTTGGCTACTGGTTGCATGCCCGGCTGTTGAGGAATGTCATCTTCCCAATTTAAAGGAGTAGACGGAGGCTTTGACATACTGACACTCTTCTCTGTATGATACTCAGGAGGAATCACTTCTGGTTGCAGGAGCTGCACTTCTGGTTCTCTTGGAAGGGGCTCAGGTGCATACACCGACTGAGCCGTCTCCATTGGTAGTTCCCTGGCCTGTGTAGGCCAATCAACTGGAACAGTTGGGGGTCTGGTCAAATTAACCTTATCAATATGAGATTCTAAAGACTCTTGTTTGGGGGACAACATTTCTGGTTGATAAGCTGGAATTTGTGTTTGTTGAGGGAAGACAGACTGTACAAAGCCTGAATGTGCCACTCTGGTAGGAGGTGCCAGTGGCCACTCTTTAGCCTGCTCTGATGGACTTTCTCTATAAACTTCCCACTCAGACGGGATGTTTGGATATGGTTGTCGGTGAACAGCATAAGGTTCCTGTACAACATAATCTTGTGTTTTCGGTTCTTGAAAAATCCTTTCTATTCCTACTTCTCTTGGTTCTTGTATCTTCTCTATAGGTTGTTGTTCCTTCTTTGGATACTCTTCTGACTCCCACAGCATCTGCTCTGGTTGTAAGATTTCTCTAGGAACACTTTGAGCCAAAAGGGGCGCCCCACCCAAATGCCCTAAATATCTCTCTCTGATAATTGCATAACTTTTCTCGGGACCTACCTGTTCTAACAATTCATGATATTCTACTGAGATACGTAGTTTCTTGGAGTGATCTTCTATCTGAAAGGTCAGTTCATTCCAGAATTTCTCTGCATCTTCTACATCTTTCTTGATTTCATCACTTGCATAGTGTTTATCACCCAACATGATCTTTGCTGTACTGATGAAATTTTCATATGCTTCTTTGACAGGCTAAAACAGAGAAAAGTCGCAAAGGTTAGTAAAATGATATCATAACACTAACATGGAAACATTGATTGAATTATAAGTCTCCAAGTGTCAGATGTAAATCGTCAAAATGACTATATAATGAGCAAACGCTAACCAATATGTGGTGCTGTGATCAGCCAAAAGTTGATGCCTCCCCTCAAAACAATGTATTGGAAATAACCAGCTCATTCTGAGACAACATCTGAAAACTTGTCAATGAATTTTATGGTAAGTTTTGAAAATGTGATGACTTTGTGATACTTATGCACTTATTAGTCTGAGTACTTCCAATCTAATCTATTACAATCTGGGTGTAGACACTTCGTGAAAATGTGTTAACAGTTATATTCTAAATCGTGGTTGAGATGTACAAATTTGTTTGAAAAATGAATTTTATTCACAATATTGTGGTTGGAAACTAGGGTGAACACATTTTATAGGAGAAAGTCAACAATTCTGATCTGATCAGAGCTAAAACATTCTAAACATTTGTTTGACAAAGTTTAGTCACAACTATTTTGGCAGGAAGTTGTTACAACTGCAGAGATAGGAAGACAGTGAAAGTATAAACAGTATGACTTACTCTGATTGTTATCAGCCATTCATCAAATTTCTCAACAAGGAGTGTGACAGTGTGGACAGAATCTCCATACTTGCCATGTAGACCCTCCAGATCTTTCTTGGCAGTTTGAAGACTAACCAACAACTAAAAAATGGAAACAAAAACAAAAATTAGATATTGATTGTTCGAAATTCAGGTATGTAAATCAAAGTTGCATGTATGTACCTTCTATTTATCTTAGTCATAAAGATTATACCAAGTCTGTAATTTTAATCAACACTACCAAATCTGACACCAGCATTTTCCTTGTAACTCCTCTCACCCCACCCCACTGCCCACAACCCCTATTTTACCAAGCTCTGTGACACGAAAATCTAAAATCTTGGTATATGTACCTTGTTTGTCTTGATAATATTGACTAAAGAAAGTATTTTGTTGTATTTAAATAGGCATTTCCCTTGTAACGCCTCTCACCCCCCCCCCATCCCCACGACCCCAACCCCCATTTACCAAGCTCTGAGACACAAAAATTTGTACCTTGTTTGTCTTGATCATATTGACTAAAGAGAGTATTTTGTTGTAATTTAAATATGCATTACAACACTACCAAATATGACACCAGCATTTCCCTTGTAACTCCTCTCAACCCCCCACCCCCACAACCCCAACCCCCATTTTACCAAGCTCTGAGACACAAAAATCTGTACCTTCTGTTTGTCTTGATCATATTGACTAAACTGAGTTTGTTGTTGTAATCTTAATCGGAATGTTCTGGCTTCTTCCAACCACTGTTGTTTTCTCATCTGTGTTTGTTGTAACACTGTTTCTACTCCCTGCTGGGCAGCAAGTAAAGGATCCTGAAAATGAAAACAAATCATAAGGCATATTCACACCAAATAATTAGATATTATTCCCCAATATTTTTCTTCGTTCAGCCAAGGAAAATACAAGTGACTTAAGGGGCCCTTCTCACTACATGTACTTGTTTAGCAACTAATAGTGACAACCCTTAGGTCATGAGTATTTTCCGGCTAAATGAAGAAAATATTGGGGAATAATATAATTATACCATCGCCAGTAATATTTATAAAAAATCAGGGAAAGTAATATTTATAAAAAATCAGGGAAAGTAATGGCAATTTTGAGCATTTTGACTCACATTTTGACTGTCAAACACAGCAGAACTAATGACGTAAACTAGCGTTGCCGTGACATAGACATGCATTGTCGTGATGTAGAATGACCAGAATATATATTCCATATTTTTTGTTGAACCTGGCTTGTGCATGGTATAAGACACACTATACAGCTATTTATTAAAAATCTCTGGTAGAATTCTGGATGGCTTGAAAACCATAGAATGTTTTTCCCTTAGAAAAAAACATGCACTGAACAAAGGCAAAATACATTTTTCAATGTAGCAAACCATTGAGTGAAAGAAGCCACTGGATGGCTTGAAGTCCATATAAATGTTTTTTCCCTTCGAAAAAAACATGCACTGAACAAAGGCAAAATACATTTTTCAACGTAGCAAACACTGAGTAAAAGAAGCCTCTGAGATCAAACAGCAACATCCATCATCTCTACAAATCACTGTAGAATAAAAATCCAAAGAACTCAAATACTTACATATTGTCTGACTCTAGTCACAATCTCTGCACCGATGTTGATGGTAGTTCTGAATAGATCTGACAATTCCTCTTTGTTCCTATCATGTTGCTGTAACATAATCTGGACCTCTGATCTGTGGGTAGGCAGATCTGTTCTTCTGTACTCTATCTCTGCTCTCTCCATACAAGTGGTCAACTGAAAGTAAATAATAACACAACAGGAATATAAGTTTGCTATTATACTTCTTAGAAGGGAACGCCACTCCAGGAAATAGACATTTTCATAAACTGTGGTTTCTGGAGAGTCATTTCATGATTTTACGTCACTGCATTTACTTGTGATTTCAGAGAAAGATCACGTTGATCTCAGGCATTTACAGGGTATCTTTGCTGTGGGCTACTGCATCATGGGATAACACAAAAGTTTATTAACCAAGACAGATCATACTGCCACCTAGTGGTCAGTCAGAACTATGGAATTTATCATTCTGATGATGATGATCATTGACCAAGACAGATCGAAAGCTCACAGTTAAAACACTTTTAACCGCTTGTGTGTTATAACCTATTTAATTAAATCATTTGATATACCAAGCTGATGAACATTTTTGGTCATCTGTTAAGATTTAATCTTTCAAAAACAACTAAACTGTGCGAAAATTCTTACCTTGGCTAAACTTTCATAGAAGCTGATAGTCATGGTCAGCAAGAGTTGATACTCATTCAGTCGTACTTGGAATCTCTGATGTACTTTCACCAGTTCATTGACTATCAAGTCCTTCTCTCCATGTGTATTACCTTTCAATGCCAACATCTCTGCTGTTTTAACTCTTTCTTCAATTTCTTCATTCATTTTCTAAAGTGGACACAAAGACAATTTTAAATATCAGCAACTAGGACTAAAGCAGAGTCAGAAAAAAGTTGTCTACTTCGTTGATTTCTTGATTCATAGTTGAAGATAATAATTATAGACCGAATATCATATTTGGATTAAACTTGGTTAAGAAAAATGATTGTCTGGCAGATTTTCACAATAAGATGGTTCACAACAAAAGAATAATCCTATGTAGTCCTTATGGCTCTATTGATAAGATAATACTAATGTGAGAACCTGGGATTGAAACCCTGGCCTTTAAGTCTCCACTGATAAGATAACACTAATGTTAGAACTGGGAATCAAAACCCTGGCCTTACAATGTAACTATTACTTCAGAAACTGTTATTACAATATCTTCACTTCCAATGTGCCCTCTAACGATAGCAAAATTTTGTTGTTGTGAATAAAAATGAGATAAAAACTGGGATTTCTTGTGAGTCACCACATAGTAAGAGATAGGGGAACACTAAATTTTGGTGCGTCACTAGAAATTGTGTGCGTCAAATTGGCTTAGAGGGCACACTGTTCACTTCCAATACAGATATTGTTCAGTAACTATTGCACTGCCGATATTGACAGAAATACTGCTCCAATGTAACTTTCTAAGATGAGCGTAAAATCAATGCAGACACAGTTGTATAAAACTTAACAGAGTTTTTTGCTCAAACTGTTTGTTTAAAACAGGAGAAGTTATTACAACAGTACAAATTCTCACTTCCAATAGCTGTTATTGCCAAAGATGCTGTAGTTACGTAAAATTGTTAAAAAGAAGTCATTGTTACCTGTACAGTTTTCTCAAACTGTGACAATTTGTTCTGTCTATCGATTGCTTCCTCCAAGGAATTACCAAGTTCACCAGCTATTTGTGGAAAAAATTCAGCTTCTGTGTTCATAATCCACTCAATAGTCTACAGATGAAAAGAAAATAGAAAATTGTAATCTTTCCAACTTTAAATCACCATGACAACCCAGCTATATTATAATCAGATTCAAAAACTTGAACTGTGCAGGGCTTATTGTCAAGTATAAAACTGTCAAGTATAAAACTGTGCACTCTTATGAAAGACACAATTTTTACGTCACTTGATGTGATACAACTGGATTTATCCTGAGTCACCAAAGAGTAAGGGATAGGGGAACACCAAATTTTGGTCGGTTTTAACAAACTACTGTGCATCAGTGGCATGTCAAATATTGCCTTCATAGATGGCATACTGAAATAGATCAACATATTTTATAAGAGGATAACTCATTGGATATTTTTCCAGAATTGAGATGAGGTTGTACAGTCAGCACGAATCAAAATGGCCCTTACAAAGGCAACTTTCATATCAATGACTTGGCTGTTTAGCTAATTATTCAGTCACAGGGACAACACTCCCAGTAATAAAGACATTTTCATAAAATATGGGTTCTTGAGAGTCATTTCACGATTTTACATCACCTACAATTGCTTGCAATTTTAGAGAAACATCAAGTTGATCTTATGCCTGTATAGGGTATCTTGCTGTGGGCTATTGCACCATGGCAGTCAGCAGAAATAATATATTCATGGTTGAATGATGAATATTCATGACCCCTAAGTGCTTACTCATCTTCGTAAAACATCTCTCATGAATATTCATTGTTCAACCATGAATATAGTATTTTGGCTGACTTCCATGATTCAAAGGCCCATAGCAAAGATAGCCTACCAAAAATATAACTAGACAATCCAGATCTCACTTACCTTTCTGGAATCTTTGATAAATTGCTCCCATTGTATTTTGAAATCTCTAAAGGCAGTAATACGAATCTGCCATGAGTCAAAACGATCAGATAAAGTAGTTTTACGATCACGGTAATCTTTCAGCATGGCTTCTACTTGACTGATAGCACCTTGAATGTTTAGATTTGGATCTTCCCGGATCTGTCAAACAAACAAAATGATAATTTTACAACCCATAACACCCGCAAAAACATGTTTCTCCTTTTTTACTACACCCTACCAAAATTATGGCACAAAGTGTGGAAATCTTGGTATATATCAGGATTTCACAACCTTACAGAAAACACTAACAAAAAAGTTTTAGCAATGTCGTATTTGAACTGATGATAAAGGATATTTTGGTTCTTTTTGACTAGAATTTCATTATCAAAGTTGTTAGAAAACCTGCATTTGAACGGACATTGTAAACCTACATATTTTTGCCACTACAAAATTTAATTTTGTAATTTTACACTCTTCAACTAGTTCTCAAAGACCAATTTTTACTAATTATCAGACTGGTGTATTGTGTTTATGTACAAACAGGCATTTTAGTCACTTTTATTTCTGTGTTTTTATTTTACAGTGAAACATGGGAAAATAAATCATTAGTGAAAATTTCAACGTTTGTAATATACTGTATTTTGGATCATTCAAACTTGTAAACTAGAAATGCATTACCCCATTAAATCATGAAAGGACAAAAATGAAACCACACTCACCAGTTTTGCCTCACTAAGGAATGTATTAGCTTTAGTTTCAAAGAGTGTGTATAGCTCAGTGATTTCAGTCCATTTCTGAGACCAGTGAGTTACTGTGGCTTCAGGAATATTCTGTAAGTCTAAGCTTTCTATTGACTTGAAAATATCATCCATGTTGTCCATTGCATTGGAAAGCTGCATAAAGAGAAAAGTTTTGAAAATTATTACATATGTACTAGAGATCATTAGAGATTATTTACAGCAATGCACAGTAGATTAATAATGAATATTCTTGACTCCTAAGTGCTTATTACCTTCAGACAAATTTTCAAAAAGAGTTTGGAAATCAAGCAAAATCACTATACTCAGAAATCATAAAATTATTCTAGTTTTAATATGAAAATACATTTATTTTCTGGGGTGGCATTGTCCTTTAAATTATGATATTGACTTCATCAAGTCTCAGAGGTAATACCACCTTACTTTGAAGTAACAGCTACAAAAAATACCAACCATTCAGATAAGAACATGACACTCACCTGCTTGGCAACTCTATGGAATTCCACGAGAGTAAGAGCTATTTTGATACGTGTTTCCACGGTTACAGTTAAACGTTTCCATTGTATTTTCAGTTGTTGTACTTTGCCCTGTACAGTCTGTGTCTCCTGGTCCCCTGATTTTACCAGTTCAGACACAGACTGTAGGACAGCCTCAACCTCTTCATCCTTATCCTGTGGCAAAAAAGATCACAAACATAAAACATTTTAGTGACTTAATCGTAATATTGTACACACTGAAAAGTATTGAATCACCTGTGGGTAAGCATATTTGTATAGTAGCACACATAACATGCTACAAAAGTATGGTGCAACAATTCCAGTCAAATTGATGTTCGGATCCACACCTAAAAATCAGCAACCCAATGTGATCACAATTTCAACTTATTACTATACTACTTATAGATAAAATAGACCTCTAATTAACATGTACAATGTCTAATTATTGGTATTTTATCAATTTTCAGTGAATATATTGTTGCTGTCTGATTGACAAAAGTTCTACTCCAGTTACAGATAGCACGGCATTTGATAAGAATTTTTTTGAATATTTGGCAATTTCAAAGTGTTATTAGTTGTGACACACAATATTAGATTCTTGTCAAAATGAAAATAAAAGTAAAATTTCAAAACCAAGCATTCTTTTGATATAGGGTAAATTTATAATTGACCCCCTAGCACACTGTACAGCATTGAGAATTGTTAACCTTTTTACTCAAGATGCAATGAAATTGTGTATAATTGACCCCCTAGCATATGGTACAGTTAAAGAGTTGCCAACATATTACCCAAAATGCAATGTAACTGGCAATAAATGTTCCCCTAAAATATACAGGACAAAGTTAGCTGTTATCAACATTTTACCCAAAATATCATATAATCTTCCATAATCGACTGCCTGTCATATGG
This sequence comes from Glandiceps talaboti, assembly GCF_964340395.1. Classification (NCBI taxonomy): domain Eukaryota; kingdom Metazoa; phylum Hemichordata; class Enteropneusta; family Spengelidae; genus Glandiceps; species Glandiceps talaboti. Next base: position 11,729,756 of record NC_135568.1, on the reverse strand, counting down.
TACAGAGCGCTGTCAACTTTTCACCCATAATGCAGTGCAATGTCCTTTACATGGACGAGATCAGATAGCACAAGTTATTAAAATGTTTCTTGATAAGGGATCATTTGCACTCCTTACCCTTATGTCTTCTTCAAGTTGTTCGTGTTCTTCTAAGAAATCTGTTACGTTGGAGATATGAGTTCCTAGATCTCTGTGAGAGGAAAGAAAAGCTTCACCCACGTTGACCATCCACATCAATAATACCGAGTAACGTTCTTCAAATTGTACGTAGAGTGAACTCTTTGCTTTCGCCTCAGCTTCTTTATGTGCTGTACAAGACTCCTGTAGTTGAGTTGCTTTAGCCTGTAAAACAGGGTGACAATCAGAGTTTGTACAAATCAGTTTGATCCATTCACATCTATGCATATCAAACATAGCTTCAACAGGAATATTGTATGTAGCTGAGATACCACCAAAACAGAGTAACAAGCCAAGTTTGTACAAATCAGTTTGATCTATTCTTCAACATGCAGTTTAACCATAGATTTAGGAATATATGTACGCAACTCCTATAGTCAAGTTACTTTGGCCTGTGAGAAAAGGGTGACTGTCATAATTTGTACAAATCTATTTGATACATTCATGAATACGCATATACAACATATCAAACACAGATATAAGAATATATGCATGTTCAAAACTTCTGTGGCAGTGTTACTTTAGTCTACAAAAAACAAGGTGACAATCAAAGTTTGTACAAATCTATTTGATCTGTTCATAATCTCAAAATCTTTACTTCACAGTATATTAAGATTTAAAGAGCTGGGTTAAAGGTTGTGTATTGGCTCCCCTAATTTCAAGACTGCGTGCCGAGTGTTTTTACTACTGTACACTTTCGCAAACTAAAGCTGATATTTCTTCCATGACACTGTGACATTACATCTTCAATGGTGCTTTAAAAGAGGCTTTAGTTTACGACGGTACTTCTGTAATGAAACTACGATGACAATCTAGACTAACCTCAAGAGTTGCTAACATTTCATTGACTCCTCTGCCACCAGAAACATCTCTGCCGACCCTCTCAAGCAGTAGATGTCCCTCACGTAGCACAGGAGCTGATGTTTCATAGATAGCTTGCTCCAGACGACTATGTTTCTCCACCAACTCAGGACTGTCTTCTGGTACATCTTTTGTCTGTAATTGCACTTCAAATTGGTTTAAATGACTCAATGCCTACAGAGGGAATGACAATAAAAAGAAATGCATAGATTAGCATTTGTAGTATATCTACATGTACACAAAATTTGTGTTATTTATCCACATTTACTACCAAACCGGAGTGACTGACCGTGTATGCCTAAATATTCATAGCAAGGTCAGGGGTCAGGGTCAAGGTCTCTCTTGATTTTGTTTGCTATAGTTTCTATATACTAAAACAGGTCAGAGAGGCCATCTATCGTTTAATGGTGATTTTGTTTGTGATAATTTATACATGTTAAAACAGGTCATGGAGGGCATCCAACTATAGCTAGCAATGTACTGAAATTAATGATCAGCAAGTGTTCATACACCAAATACCTGTACCATGGTCAGACCATAAAATAACTAAAATATTTACAATTACAGACATAACTAAGTTGATATTTTATCCTCTCTGTTCTCCCATGGGATTTTGTTGATCTCAATAAACTCAGTTTTATTTTCACTAAGCATACAACAATCCAAGTCAGTTGATGAAGCACTACAGTGCCTGTCATGCAGTAACTATGCAAAGAGTTCTACATCAGCCCTGAAGCTATTACAGGGTGCCATATCTGGCTAGTCCTTTACATATCTCAAATAAGCTATTATTTTATCTATATTAAAAGGCAGTGATATTATAGTTTGCTTATCTTGTTCGCAAGTAGCTAGCAGCTAAAATATCTTTACATAGCACTAATATATTAAATCATATAAAGTTGCAATAGTGGTGATTTGCTTTATCAAGTTTGTTTGTTGCTGGTATAAGGAAGATCATCTAATATGTGTGTGTGTGTGTGTGTGTGTGTGTGTGTGTGTGTGTGTGTGTGTGTGTGTGTGTGTGTGTATGTGTGTCTGTCTCTGTATGTGTGTCTGTGTCTGTGTCTGTGTATGTGTGTGTGTTTGTGTCTCTGTCTGTCTGTCTGTCTGTGTGTCTGTCAGTCACTGTCTGGTTGATTATCTGTCTGTCTGTCTGTCTGTCTGTCTGTCTGTCTGCCTGTCAGTCACTGTCTGTCTGTCTGTCTGTCTGTCTGGCTGTCTCTGTTCATTTGTCAGTCTGTGTCTGGTGCTGTGTCTGTCTTGCTTGTCTAGCTGGCTGTCTGTCATCCTGTATCTCTGTCAATCACTGTCTGATTATTTGTTTGTTTGTCTGTCTGTCTGTCTGTCTGTCTGTCTGTCTGTCTGTCTGTCTGTCTCTTCATTTGTCAGTCTGTGTCTGGTTCTGTCTGTCTGTCTGTCTGTCTGTCTCTGCCCCCGTCTTGCTCCTGGCTATCTCTGTTTGTTTGTCTGTCTGTCTACCTACTGTCCGCTGACTGGTTCTGTCTGTCTGTCTGTCTGTCTGTCTGTCTGTCTGTCAGTTGTCTCTCTGTCTCTCTGTCTCTCTGTCTGTCGCTGTCCCCCTCTTGCTCCTGGCTATCTCTGTTTGTCTGTCTGTCTGTCTACCTACTGTCTGCTGACTAGTTCTGTCTGTCTGTTTGTCTGTCTGTATGTCTCTGTCTTTCTGTCTGCCTTTGTCCGTTTAGTATGCGTTTTCAGTGAATATTGTTTCTCTGATTCAAATGCTGCATGCTGACATGCCTAGTGAACAATTTAATGCTATGCTACATGTATCACAATAATTCACATTTCTACTTTTCCTAACATGGGCATTTCATGCTGGCACCATAAAAGCAAGAATACACCTGGGATGTAGATAAGGGCAGGTAGCCAGCAAAACAACCAGCTACTCGGCAATTTCTTGCAAGCTATTTTTTCAGAAATCTGTGTTTAAAATTTATTTGTTTCAAGTACTGTATACCATAGTTGGGCAGATCTATAGGTCTCCCTCATAGACATTACCGCTTACTTTTCCAGTTTTACCTGCCAAGTTTATCTACATCCCTGATACATGATCTTTAAATTGCAGTACACGACAGAGTCAACACACAATTTAATAACAATACTTGCAGTAATACATTCTGATAGGTAAAATAGCCTATAGCAATTCTATCCAACATGAAAGCACTCCTTAAAGCAAGCATCCTCAACCTCTGCATTGCTAACACTTCAATTTCACATCTAACTGAGACCAACTCTACCTGAGTCAACTACAACATCTTAATAGTCAATTTTTTAGTTCCAAGATGCATTGCACGAGATGATGTCACTTATGTTGTTACATTTAGTTTTGCTTTGTCTTTATTACATTTGAAATAACATTTTCATCAGGAAGTGATGGAAAGACATGTTGACCTCTTTGATTATAAGTGATTTTGTAGAAAAAAGACTAAACGCCATCAATGACAGAGAGTGATTTTACAGGTGAACCTAGGGTACGGTCAGGTGACAACCACCCCTGAGTAGCACACATGCAAAACCCTCAGCTCATACACAATATATGGCATTCCAACTTCCAAGGAGAGACGGGCAATGCATCTTGGAACCGACAACAGGTCTATTCTATCATATATGTGGTAACAAACATACACTCTGAGTCTGAACACAAGAAATATATCTTTCAGTGTTAGGTGTACATGTAAGGACCCCACTCACTTTCTACATAAATTTCCCTCACGTAATATCTCAATGGAGAAAGCACAACGCTTGAAAACAAGGCTCTTAATGTTTTAAGTTTATGAAACTTTCCAACTGTGTTGGTGAAGTATGTATAATAAACATAAGACAAAGAACCTTGTGCATTCACTTCTGGGTAAATCTTTAGTTTGACTTTATCATGTTTTCAGGTCAATTATCACTACCTAACATGTAACATTGTCAACTAGGCAAGCCTTAAAATCACATAATTTTGGACTACGATGGGCAAAAATAAGAGAGAATCTTTCACTTCATACCTACAAGGCATGTTGTTATATAATATTTAATTTTCAGTATGAACCATTTTGTGTATGTTCCATGAAATTTTTTTTTTACCCCCCCCCCCCCAAATTTTATGTAATGTTTTACCATATGACCCCCTAGGACAAGTTAACTTTTTATTAATTCCCCCTAGCTTTATGTAATTTTTATATGACCCCCTTAGATCAAAGTGAATTTGTATGACCTAACCCCCTAGTTTGAGGTAAAGTATCATTTTAGGTAGTGAAAACTGCATGATTTAGCCGTGGTATTTAACAGCAACAGGTAATTCACAAGACATAGGGAAATATAAAGTAGGAGTAGAAACTGTATATACCGTTGAAGCATTTCTGTAAAATGCAGCAGTCATTTGTAGCAGCTTACGGCGAAGTTCCAGTTTGTGAATAAATGTTTCACAAAGTGTTTCAATCACTTTAGTCTGTTCCTGGACCTGTTCAGTGTCTTCAGCACCAGTAGATACAACTTTGTCAGCTGCTCTAAGTAAACGCTGAACGTTGATTTGGATCTCCTATAAATGATACAAATATAACAATATTAGTGTTTGGATTACTACTGTAGGGGGTGAATCAATCAATCAATCTTAATTGCATAACAACATACCATAGCAAGCCTGGTAAAGCATACAAAAATAACATACAGAAATTATGTGAATACAATCCTTTAGACTACTGGAAGACTGTTCACATCAACAAGAAGTTTTTCAAGAGGATGTTCATTGCCTGAGATGAAAATATGCAACAAAAATGAATGGTGAATGAGGATGTGCCACCACAAATCAGATACTTCTTTACCAAAAAATCCCTCAACATGGGTTCACTTTTCGGTTTGAAAATTTTCCAAACAAGGGCTTACTGAAGATATTTACATATTCAATGCTTAAAAGGGAACACCACTCCCGGAAATAAAGGTACTCTCATCTACTTTGGGTTCTGGAGAGTCATTTCATGATTTCACATCATATCATATTCGCTAAGATGCCCAAGAACACCAAATTGAAACTCTTTGTTAGATCTATTTCTCTTTTAGTGGTACACCATTGCCTCATGGAAATTAGCAGACATGAATATTTATTAGATGAACAATGCATATTCATGACTATTTATCTGAAGGAAATAAGTACTTAGGAGTTATGAATATTCATTGTTCATCTAATCCATATGCATGTCTGCTATGACAAATGAGGCAAAGGTGTATCACTGAACGAACAATAGAAGTGAAAAAGAGTTTCAATTTGGTGTTTTTGGGCAACCAGGCAAAGATTATGACATGAAATCATGAACTGACTCCCCAGAACCCAAAGTTTAATGAAAATACCTTTTATTTCCTGAACTGGCATTCTCTTTAAGAAATGAATCCGTGAATAAGAGATAAAATTGCCTTCACAAAGTCACAGAAATCACATCTGCATCCCTGTCTACAATTTAGCCAAGTATTCCCCCATCCCAAACCCACAACCCCCTCCCCACCCCCAACACTAAAAAGAAGGAATAGCTATCTACTTACTCTAGCTGATTCTTCAAACTTAAAATGTTCTTTGATAAGTTTTTCTGTGGCTTCAAGCGAGTCTCCAATGTCTGTTCTCTTCATATAGTCTTCACCTCTAGTTTTGAACCAGTCGGAAATCTAGAAGAGAAAACACTCACATTTCATTCCATTGGTGAGATACAGGTTGAAAACGGTCACATTACATTAGATACACATACATTGTAACTGCAACTTCAATCCAGAATATTTCATCTGGATGATGAACCTAAGTTCTCTGTTATTCTACAAATTGAAAGTTCCCTACCAGTGTGTTTGTAACAGGTAGTAAGTAGACAGAGTCTACTGGAATAAACTAGATGGTAATTGGTTGAATGTGGATCTGTGGATGCCTTCAACACATCCATGCAGTAGTGTTGTACTCTCCTCTTTCGTTGATTATATACCATGTACATTGTATATATACTTCGGATACAGATGCTTTTGTTCGCTAGGTGTTTTTACAACATTCCACAACAAAATTATGATGTATGGAAATATATCATATGCAAGATATACCAGGTTTACCCCCCCCCCCCCCCTTCTGTTACAGGGTTCCAAAACTTAGCAAAACATTGAAAGTATCAGGTAGCTTGTCAAGACAGATACATAATTTTGAGTCACATGTAATAACAAGTGTTTTTCAAGCGACAATGAAGAATTTGGGCTTCACTTCCAAGAAATTTGTTGACTATAAGTAGAAATTTTTATTACTAAGTTATTTCAACTTACATCTTCTACTTCGATACTGAGTTCACAGAGTAACAGACACTGTTCAAGTTTGAGTTTACGTCGCAGCCACAGTTCTTCCAATAGACGTCGACGATCATGAAGTTCTTCCATGACACGTTCGATGCCGTAACATGCTGCTGTTGTGGCATGCTGGAAACGTGGATCCATTTGGTTGCCGACTTCTTTGATTCGGTCCAGGAGTGCTTGACCTTTGTTGAGTGTATGCATTGAAGCTTCTAAGATACCTAGAGAATACAATAATCGATCAGTATTAAGGTGAAGGATGGAAAACTTGCAGAGAAAACAGTCCCTATAATTAGTAAAATCACACATGGTTTGTGAATACATATTTTTCAACAAGGGCCATGGAGGAGAGATAACCATTAGTCTAGCTCCTAGACTGTCAGGCTTTCTATTGATATTAGGCAAACAAAGGCCGCATTGCATTAAAGGCGCACATCGAGGGCATTTACGCTGTGCACCAGAGGTACTATTAATGCATCAAGGAATGGAATCATACTTACTTTTCTTAAGATCGAGATGTTTTTGCAATAGACTTTTGGCAGTAGGTACATCTTGAGCAACAGCTACAGTATTGAATTCTTCCAGTGCAGCATCCATTCTCTCAGAGAACTACACATAGAAAGACAAAATGAAATAAAGAAATTACATTTACATGTGTTCTCTTTTAGTTTTCTTTTTTAACATAACATGTACTTAAACTCACAACTGAAACTTTTTTTGTTATACATACATGGCTAATGCCCAATAACCAGCTTGACAACAACATTATTAATATCTAAAATAAATAATTATTATATCAAACACATCTAAATGTAACACCTATAAAATCACCCTTGTTTGTTCAAGTTGCCATATGGATTAGGATTGAGTATTTATTTTGGATTTTTAATTTATAAAACAATTTAGTTATAACTTCCTACTTGAAAAATCAATGTGAAACAACATATCCAACGTCCTTGTTTGTAACTAGATAAATTGCAAAAGATTAATAAATGTGTAAAAAGTTTGTTATTGTACGTACAATAACAAGCGATTTACACATTTTCTAGTTTTTTGCTCTGAATTGAGTTACAAACACAGACTTGGTCAATGCTGTTTCACATGGATTTGTCAAGTAGGAAGCCATGATAACATTGTTTTATAAATTAAAACTACCCAATCCTCATCCATATGGCAATTTTAACATTCTTGATGCCTTGTGTTCAATAAGTTAAACTTCTTTCATTTTTTTTTTTTTTTTTTTTTCAAAACATTTGTCTGGTAGTCACTGAATTGTTTGCTCCTTTCTTTTATAATGATTTTTTTTACACTCTTTCTTGTCGTTTTTGTTTTTTTGTTAGAGGTTGGTCTCTAACTTATCCAGCACAACTTTAGTACTTTTATTAGACACATTAAGTGGTTCCATTTTATGAAACAATTTGAAACATTCCCTTTACCTACAAAACACTTAGTTTCTCATTAAAATACTTTAAATCACCACATAAAGATATAAATTCACAATAAAACTGTATGCTGTACTTGCAGCAAGGCTTGGTGTATAGTAAACCAGACTTGGTCACATTCCTTCACATAGGCAGTCTGTCATTACTACATCTACTCTAGACTATTTATCTGCACTGTTTAAAATTATGGGTCCACAAATTACAAATACTTCCTGCACTTGACAATTTCCACAAAACAAATTCAGTACATGTGAGTGGTACTTTCACCTATATGCTATTTTTAGTAAAAAATTCTAAAATGTTGCCATGGTTTCCCCTTTAATAGAGGACAGAAGTATGTCAAATAGCCGACTAGAAAGATGATCAAACTACAGCAGATGCAATTAATGTGTTACCATTTTATGATTTTCAATTTTATAACATAGTCACATTCAATCCAGTTAAAAGTCCACAAAAATGTTGACATGTAAACAACTAAACGCCATCTCAGGATTTCGAAATGACCGTGGAAAAATGACCATGTAAGGTACGCCATAATGGAGTGCCCTCACATGACGTATCTTACAGTCTAGGAATAACCTAAATATCACATCATGGGGTATTTTGACTACTGCCCTTAAAGTTTAGGTCTGAATACACAACTGTCAGTGAAATGCTAGGTGAGAAGGGAGATGATAGTCAAAATCCCCACAAGCTGACACTAGGCAACTTTGGTGAGAAAGAAATAGCTGAGAAGTGAACTCCAATGGGTGGGTGCAGATTGATTGATACTAAAAGTAGTACCAGTATAATACAATAACTCTTACCTCTTGAGTACTTTAATGGAAGGTTACTGACTGATGTAATAATGTAATGTGTCTTGTCAACATTTGTTTGTAAAATGAAGTATTATAGTAACTGTTACATCTTGAACACTTTGATGGAAAGTCACTGACTTGTCGAGATATGTACGTCTGTCTTGGCAGCATTTGTTAGTAAACTGTACTTGTTTGTAAAATGAACTATTACAGAAACTTTTATTTTCATCTTGCATACATTGATGGAACGTCACTGACTTGTCTAGTAATACACAAGTGTCTTGGCAGTATTTGTTTGTAAAATGAAATATTATAGTAATTGTTACATCTTGCGCACTTTTTTGGAAAGTCACTGACTGATCCAGTAATACACAAGTGTCTTGGCAGCATTTGTTTGTAAAATGAAGTATTTTAGTAACTCTTACCTCTTGAGCACTTTGATGGAAGGTCACTGACTGGTCCAGTAATGTACGTCTGTCTTCAAGCTGTGCATTTAGATCTTTCCAGGCTTCACCCAGAGATTCTGCCATAGCTTCATACACTTCATTGTAGGCTTGTTGTGATGCTATCAATGTATCTGCTTGTGTCAAAAGTGAATTGATTTGTTGCTGTTTTGCCTGAAAAAACAATCAAAATAGATACTCATAATTAGTATTGAGTTTGTTTTACAGAGTTTTGTCTGTAAATAAATTTATAAGATATTTAGAAACTAACTAAGTTGAGCATATGGGTGACTGTAACAAGAAGTGTTTTCAATATAAATAAATAAATTTGTAAGAGAATTAGAAACTAACTGAGTTGAACACATGGATCACTGTGACATGTAGTTTTGATTACATACCAGGGTTTCAATCCCAGGGTTTCACATTAGTGTTATCTTATCATTGGAGCCATGAGGATTAATGGGATCATTCATTTGTTCAGGACCACCATTTTCTATAGCTCTGACAGACAACTATCCTAATCTGAACTGGGCCTTTAAAGACCCATGATTCAATCCCAGGTTCTCACATTAGTGTTATCTTATCACTGAAGCCATGAGGATTCCCATTGGATAATTCATTCATTCAGAATCACCATTTTCTATAGCTCTGACAGACAACTGTTTTACACACTCAAAGTTTTATCCCAGTTGGGTCTTCAACTTGCTCCTTTTATTCAAAAATATTCTTTTTCTTTTGCCATCTCAGTATTCCCAATAATTAACATTTCAAGGTTTAACAATTTCACCTACTTGGAACCCTTTGTAAAATCACTGGTTAGACATATTAAAGTTTATAGATTTGTAAGAAGATTCACTCATTTGGAATAAACAAATCATATTGTAATATCATAAGAGTATGGTAAGTATTATTCTGACTTGTGTCTTGAATCACTTATTTGCATACAAAATCACATTTTATGGTGTTATTTCAATCACAGTCCATAGCTGTGAACTCTCCTCAATGACCTTAAATGACCTGATATGACCTCCTGTGACCTATAGGTGACCTTGTACTACATTCCATAATCACCTGTTTGACATACTTGGTGCATTTCAAACCTTGTCTCAAGTGTACTGACTTAATTTTAAACACCTCTTTCAAAATTTTATGATGTGATATAGTGGTTCTTAGTTGTATGTTGTTCCAATTTTATCTTGTTTTTTTTTTATTGCTACGCACTCATGATTTGTGGAATTACATTAAACTTTGTTTTGTTCCAGTTTATTTTGTTTGTTTTGTGCTTTAATATGTTATTCAACTTTGCCATTCCAATTTTACTTTGTGGGTTGTCCATGTTACGGTTAACATTGTTTGAACCAGACATTCTAGTGATTTCAGTAATACTATGTATCCTCCAGTAGCTCTGTGCAGCAGATGAAAGTTGCTTGTATACTTTTTTTATGTTCTTCAATAGTGAGCCTTGTATTTTTCATTACATCTTTTTCATGAATTGTACCATACCACACTCTTTGCTAGTGTGTGTTGAGTATAATAAAGATTGATTGATCGAACATAAACATAATACGAATATTTAGCACAAATGTAAAAGAAATGAAATGTATACTCCTGTTTTAATACATGATTAAACACAAACACAGACTCTGAGAGACAGAAATGAAAGTTCATTCTCCAAAACCCTGTCATTCTCAAAACTCTACTCTGCTTACTCTATTCTCCAAAACCCCATCATTCTCAAAACTCTACTCTGATTACCCACCACTCTATTCTCCAAAACCCCATCACTCTCAAAACTTTACTCTGATTACAAAACCCCGTCACTCTCAAAACTCTACTCTGCTTACCCACCACTCTATTCTCCAAAACCCTGTCACTCTCAAAACTCTACTCTGCTTACTCTATTCTCCAAAACCCCATCACTCTCAAAACTTTACTCTGATTACAAAACCCCATCACTCTCAAAACTCTACTCTGATTACCCTCCAAACTCTATTCTCCAAAACCCCATCACTCTCAAAACTCTACTCTGATTACCCACCAAACTCTATTCTCCAAAATCCCATCACTCTCAAAACTCTACTCTGATTACCCTCCAAACTCTATTCTCCAAAACCCCATCACTCTCAAAACTCTACTCTGATTACCCTCCAAACTCTATTCTCCAAAACCTAGTCACTCTCAAAATTCTACTCTGATTACCCTCCAAACTCTATTCTCCAAAATCCCATCACTCTCAAAACTCTATTCTGATTACCCTCCAAAGTCTATTCTCCAAAACCCCATCACTCTCAAAACTCTACTCTGATTACCCTCCAGACTCTATTCTACAAAACCCCATCACTCTCAAAACTCTACTATGCTTACCCTCCAAACTCTATTCTCCAAAACCCCATCACTCTCAAAACTCTACTCTGATTACCTTCGAAACTCTATTCTCCAAAACCCCGTCACTCTCAAAACACTACTCTGATTACCCTCCACTCTATTCTCCAAAACCCCGTCACTCTCAAAACGCTACTCTGATTACCCTCCAGACTCTATTCTCCAAAACCCCATCACTCTCAAAACTCTACTCTGCTTACACACCCCACTCTATTCTCCAAAACCCCATCACTCTCAAAACTCTACTCTGCTTACCATCCAGACTCTATTCTCCAAAACCCCATCACTCTCAAAACTCTACTCTGCTTACACACCCCACTCTATTCTCCAAAACCCCATCACTCTCAAAACTCTACTCTGATTACCCTCCAGACTCTATTCTCCAAAACCCTGTCACTCTCAAAACTCTACTCTGCTTATCCACCACTCTATTCTCTAAAACCCCATCACTCTCAAAACTCTACTCTGATTACCCTCCAGACTCTATTCTCCAAAACCCCATCACTGTCAAAACTCTACTCTGATTACCCTCCAGACTCTATTCTCCAAAACCCCATCACTCTCAAAACTCTACTCTGCTTACCCTCCAAACTCTATTCTCCAAAACCCCATCACTCTCAAAACACTACTCTGATTACCCTCCAAACTCTATTCTCCAAAACCCCATCACTCTCAAAACTATACTCTGCTTACCCTCCAGACTCTATTCTCTAAAACCCAATCACTCTCAAAACTCTACTCTGATTACCCTCCAAACTCTATTCTCCAAAACCCTGTCACTCTCAAAACTCTACTCTGATTACCCTCCAAACTCTATTCTCCAAAACCCTGTCACTCTCAAAACTCTACTCTGATAACCCTCCAGACTCTATTCTCCAAAACCCCATCACTCTCAAAACTCTACTCTGATAACCCTCCAGACTCTATTCTACATATGCAACTGGGTCTAAGTACTTAGTATATTTTCAGATGTGACTTGACACCAATCACATCAAAATGATCAAATTTCACAGCTACACATACTTGCTGTAATTGTTTGGTAGGCCTGGTAACACCTGCCCTACATTCCATCCTATACACTTTTGCATATAGTGCAAGTACCAGGGTATTGCACCCCACCTCACCCCCACACCATCTTGTAGCTTGTACCCTTAAAAATCGCATCTCCCTCAACCAAGGGTCTAGGTAATCGATAAATCATGATTATTCAATATGGCTACAATGTGACAAGAATGTTTACACTACTAGTAATCTAGTCATGTTTACGTATGGAATAGTACATTTCATGTTAGTGGTTGGGGGAGGAGGGGTACTCTCCAAATTTTCTGACTGTGGTATGCGGCCCACATTCAAAACATCTGACCATATCAAATAGTTTGCACATTCCCTATCTATTTAGTAATATATTTTTATTTATTTATTCACCACAAAACCATGAAAGCTGTTTTAAGCTTGCCACACAAAATAGAATAAAACAAAGTAGACAAATAAATACAAAATAAAACTTTAGAAATCATGACAAACAAACAAAACAACAACAAAACAACAAAACAACAAACAAAGCAACAACAACAACAACAACAACACTAGGAAATAGAGTCAAACTAGTTGTGCACCAAAACAAGTTTTTTCTGAGAAAACTCTCGAACCCTATTTAAATCTATCTTTGTTTCATCCCAAACTGAGGTGGGAAAATCCTTCAATACTAGTAAACGGGACACATTCCACTGAACTTGAAGTATGGGAGATTATTGGCATTATCCAGATGACTCAATGAATGATGTCACTTTTTACAATTTATAACCTAATCTGGAACACAAACACTGATTACCAATACTCAAAAAACAAAAACAACGAACTCTAAATATCCCAAATGGTATGTATTCTTTTGAGAGATTTTCCATTACAATATAGACACACATTGAAAGAAACTCTAAAACCTACTTTTAAAGTTTCTCATTCGTATTTTGAATGGTATGTGCTCTATTTTTGCTACAAGAAAAGTTTACAATTTTAAGATGTTCAACTCATTCCAAGAGACTAATTTTTGCATATGAGTCGAGTAGTAGTGCATTATGCTAACGAAGAAGACATGTTTAATAGCCTATATCAAGTAGTTTAATCTTTTTCATTCTCAAATTAAAAAGGTGCTCGGGAGTTGCAAATAATCAGTAAACTCAGAAACTTGCTAATATTGTTCTTGGAGAATGTGACCTTTGACCCATGCAAATGTACCGAATACATCGTTACCAGTGTTTTGCACAATTTTGTACAGTGGGATCACTTTGTCACTACATTTTACAATACAGGGTTACATGGATACATTTTGTACAAAATGTGATACTTTGTTACCAGTGTTTGCACACTACAACTGCAGCACTTCTGTATAATTGTTATTCTGTCATTATACTTTAAGATGTTTTGGATACATTTTGTACAAAATGTGATACTTTGTTACCAGTGTTTGCACATTACAAACTATCACATCTGTACAATGAATCACTTTATCACTTGTTCTTAACAGTACATAATAATTTGGATACATTTTGTACAAAATGTGATACATTGTTACCAGTCTTTTATACACAACAAATTACAGCACTTCTATACAATGGCTATGGCTTCATAACTGTAGCTGTAGTATTACAATACATTGTAGTTTAGAGTTCCAATTACATGGCTTGACACACCAATAATAAAGTCACAATACTGGCATTACATAAACAGTTTATATAGTCTATTGTTTTCTTCTCCCTCTGGCTACAACTCAAACTCTTGTTAGTTGTAACTATCTATTTGGTTTAGTTTACAAAGTTTTCTTTTCATGTTGTTTTATTTTCTTTACCGGCTTGGGACATCTTTTCAAAGCATTCTAATTTGTGCACCTTTGCTTTGAAATCCAACACCGTTAAAAAGTTTGTTATTTTTCACCCTGTTAGGTAGTTTACAGACAATGTCTATGGGTTGATATAGTATTAGCCTTGCCAAGTGTTGGAGGGGATCTACATGCCTACTCCGAATTGATGCCCCTAGCCAGGCCAATCTACAAGAATAACACAACTTGCTAAGTTTTCAACCATTTGTGACAGATGGGGAGAGGATCATCTACTGAGAAGTTAAAATACTAGTCTGGTACTTTTAACATGTATGATAAAATCTGGTAAATTTCAAAGCTATGTCGAATTGTTCCTAGAACTCTGATAATGTTTGGGAGCACAGGTAAATTCTACTTTAATTCACTATAAAAATCTGTGATTTTAGCTAAAATGTACATGTTCATTTGTAAGTGTGAAGAGTGACTGCAAGGTTGCTCTATCAAGTATCATGTATGTAGATAGCCTGTCTAGGAGACTTGTCATTGACTTCCTGCAATTAGAATCCAGGCAATCACTTGTCACACATGTAACTGGGCGTCAATAACCAGGCAATCACCTGTGTACATGGTTGACAATAACCAGGCAATCACATTTGTAACTGGATGTCAATAACCAGGCAATCACCTGTAACTGGTTGTCAATAACCAGGCAATCACCTGTAACTGGTTGTCAATAACCAGGCAATCACCTGTTAAACTGTGTACAGTTAGGTTACATTGTGTTACATAACAGACACCTTATATCTTGAGATTGCTGAGTTGACATGGACATGTATTATTGTACAACACAACTCATACATATCTAAAAATACATCCCTGATAACAAATCTAGGCAAACATCACCACAGTCTAAATATTTTCTCAAAGGTTTACCACTGCTATACCTTTACTATAAACATACTTTGAATGCTATGCTAGGTTTGATTTACATTCTAAAACTGGTCTGATACTTCTAAGAAGTCAACTTGAGTAAACATTCTCCATAGAGATCTACTGGCATCTATTTGGTATGAATGCAAGGAATTGGCTTGCTTGCCAACTTTTCTTTGTAAAAGGAGTAAGGTCTCAGACAAGCAAGGAATATGATTATACACACACACAACAGTTACCTTGTTCTTGTTCTCTGTGATGGTCAAATAAATAGTGGATCCAAATTTCTAAAAACAGCCAACAACTTTGTACATATTTTGTGTGAATGCAAGGAATATTATTACACACACAACAGTTGCATTGTTTTTGTTCTCTGTGATGGTCAGATAAATAGTGGATCCAAATTTCTAAAAACAGCCAACAACTTTGTACATATTTTGTGTGAATGCAAGGAATATTATTACACACACAACAGTTGCCTTCTTGTTTTGCTGATAGGCAGATGAACAGTGGATTCACACAGATACAAAATTTCTAAAAACTCCAAACAACTTTGTACATATCTGGTACAAATGCAAGGAATATGCTACTCACACACCAGTTGCCTTGTTGTTGTTGTCTTGATGATCAGATGAAGAAAAGATCCATACAACTTGTATCACCAGGACAAAACTTCTACAAAATTCACAACAACTTTGAAACTGGTCTCAAGGAAGGGTTGCTATATCTACTTTCCAATGCATTATGTATAACAAACTCTAATACAGACTGCTTCCAATATTTCATAAAATCCTAATTCCTGGTGTAAGTAGTGTATGTGTACCTGGAGTAAATCTACTGAACTTGATCAGACTATCAATGGAGTACTAACTATTCAATCTGATTTGCATTGCAGACTACCCAATCAGGGCAAGGCAGTGAAGCGCAAACATAGAACATGGCCACTAATGATTACAAACCACTGATTACTACAAATGAAACCCAACACATCACATGCATCAAGGAACGCCGAAATGCTCCTTATCTTAATACCTTGATTCCAATTATTCACATCATTTCTTTTCCAGTAACAGTATCATACTATGATAGCATAGTAGAGTGTGTAGAGTAAACCAGTCACACTTTCTTGATTTTTAGATACTCTACAGACATACTTCTCATTGTTTCTATTGTTCAACCATAGACCCTACACAAAAGGGTCTATTGTTCAACCATAGACCCTACACAAAAGGGTCTATTGTTGAAACATAGACCCTAAACAAAAGGGTCTATTGTTCAACCTGGTATTATTGAATCAGACAAACACTTCTCTATTGTTTGTTACCTGAGTCCAAATTTACAAAAGATCTAACCCATTCACAGCTATGTAGATGCCTTGTTTCTACTCATTATCACAAAGACAACTAGACTACACACCTATTGAGGCCAAATCTTATGAAAAGTTTAATCCATTCACAGCTATGCAGATGACGTATTTCCTCCCATCATCATGAAAACACTCGACTCCTCTTATTTGTTACCTGAGTCCAAACTTACAAAAGATCTAATCCATTCACAGCTATGTAGATGACTTTTTTTCTACTCATTATCACAAAGACACTAGACTACACACCTATTGAGGCCAAATCTTATGAAAAGTTTAATCCATTCACAGCTATGCAGATGACGTATTTCCTCCCATCATTATGAAAACACTCGACTCCTCTTTATTTGTTACCTGAGATCAAACTTACAAAAGTACTTTAATCTGTTCATAGCTATGCAGATGATGGGTTCTCCTCATTATTACACAGATACTATACTACACACCTCAAGTCCAACTTACAAAGCACTTTAATCTCTTCACAGCTATGCAGATGATGGGTTCTCCTCATCATTGTAAACAACACACCCTGAGTCCAAATTAACAAAAGGTTTAATCTGTTCACAGCTATGCAGATGAAGGGTTCCTTCCCATCATCATCAAAACGCTAGATGACACACCTCATCAGGTACCCAAGTCCAAACTTACACAACGCTTAATCTATTCACAGCTAAGTAGATGAAGAGTTCCTTCCCATCATCATCAAAATACTAGCCTGAAAGCATGTCAATTTCAAGGCTCTTTAGGTCTTTCAACTACTGTGAGACAGGGCAGTATGAATGCTAAGCTACGTAAATACTAAAACAGTGTTTTTTGCTAAAGTGCTGGAGCCCCAGTAATAGCGGAGGGAGGGGCCACTTCAGTGTACCCTCTAAGCCAATTTGATGCACCACTGATGCACACAATTTCTAGTGACACACCACAATTTGGTGTTCCCCTATATCTCTTACTATGTTTTGACTCACAAGAAATGCCAGTTTTTATCAGACAAAATTTGGCTATCATTTGAGGGCACACTGAGTGAATTGGTATAAAGTTTGCATAGATTCCAATACCTAGTACATACATTTGATGTGAAAACCAAGTAAACTATTAACCCTATGAACTCTAATATATTTTATCTACTTA
This sequence comes from Glandiceps talaboti, assembly GCF_964340395.1. NCBI lineage: Eukaryota > Metazoa > Hemichordata > Enteropneusta > Spengelidae > Glandiceps > Glandiceps talaboti. The sequence goes on along the minus strand of NC_135568.1, from coordinate 11,712,105 downwards.
CCACCCTGACCAAAAGCACTAGTGGGAAACTGCATATACCTGGGGAACTCAAGTAAAATTTATCTTTCTACTACCATGGACAAAAACACTGGTAGGGAACCCAGGTATACCTGGGGAACTCAAGTAAAATTTACCTATCTGCGACAATCTTCTACTGACTGGAAAATTTCAGAAGTCACTGCACTAGTATTTTGCTACCCTTCAATGACAATATCACTCACCATTGATTTTATACTCACACACTTAAAGTTTAATTGTCTAGTTTGGTGCAAGTTTACTGTGAATTCATTACATTTTATGACAACCAATTCCATGGTTTTCATCTTTATGGCTGTCATTTGTCAATATTCAAACACACTGGTTTCTAAAAGAATGTGATGTAAAGTTTAACTGAAAATGTATTTATTGCAAAGAATTTATCACCACAACAGTAATAGTAAACAATTTGATTCTTTACAATAAAGTTAACTTATGATCCTCTTTCTGTGTTATATTTTGACCTAAATCACCAAACCAATGACACTATTTGTTATACCACACACAAGTCAAGTTGTAAGCATTAGAGTAGAAAATATGGGAATTATACCCTGGTTATTCTATGTCACAACAGCGTGCGTCTACATCATTGCTTCTGCTGAGCATGAAATTCTTGGTGCCTGCAATAGAATGCTACCACCTAGGTTTGTCATAAAAATAACAACTTTGATTTCTTGGTCGACACTGACACTACAGCTTCTGCTCCACACACCACACACGCATTACTATATATAGGCACACATGAGAATAAGTCGACCTTCTGTTCTATTTTGACCCTCTAGCATGAAGTGAAATGCTATCATAGGTACAGAGGATCGAGTCAAAATGCTATCACAGGTACCAAGAATTGAGTCAAAATTTTCAAAATCACCATTAATTTTTCTTAAATTAGGCTTGCACAGGTATGGTAATATTTTCAATAATGCTCATAACTTAAGAGTTCTGTTTTATAAATTAATAAGAAATTCTTTTTTAACTCCTTTATTGCAGATTGACTGCTATTTACAATTTAGCATGGTGTAACCTGTCTACCAAAATAGTGGGAACAAATACCTAATTCTGATTCAACACCCTCTTTAATGTACAATTTACATCTTAATGAGAAATTACGTCTACAGTTCAAAAAACAAATACAATGAGGAGATAAGAGAGACCACATCTAACTAATCAAATCAGATAATACTTAGTTGATCAATACAAGGTTCCAACTCAAATAGGTGTTATACTTCGGTTAGTTAAAGGCCTATGATTCAATCCCAGGGTCTGATATTAATGTCATTTTGTCAGTGAAATCATACAAGAAGATAAGTCTAGAACTTATCCATGGCTTTGAAGCTCAAGATCTCTCTCTACGGGATGTAGAGATGATTCTACATGTATACATGAAGAGCATCTAGACTAGGACTACACTTTGTAACCAGTCCTTGGGAGCATCGTTTTGTATGTACCAATATCTACTAAATAATTGTACTAGAATCTCCTTGTACTGTGGGCCCTCATTGACTACATAGGGATAATCATTTGTTGATGTGTTACTGCGACTCCATGTTATTTCGATTTAGATTCCAGGCTACAAAATTGTTGTTCCCCTATTTCTTACTACATGTATAAAATATCTCTATTTTAGTAAAGGGCACACTAATCCTTAGCCACATACGTACATGATTTCTTTACTACCTGGATAAACGACTCTATTCTGACAAAACTAGTATCAGACAGACATAAATTCCAACACATACACACAGTTATCTGAAGAGATGAAGACAAACATAGTATATTGACCTTATACAACACAACTCTTCAACAAGGTTACCTAAACAACCAGTTATCAGGAAGATACTTTGAACAAAACAACCAGTTATCAGGAAGATACTTTGAACAAAACAACCAGTTATCAGGAAGATACTTTGAACAAAATATATATAGATATCCAAACAGTTTAATAGCTGTATTTTAACAAGAACCAAACAACTAGTCTTCAAAAAATACTGCACAAAATAAGTGTTGGGATAGGCAATAGTTATATATTAAGTAACAGGTTTTACTTCAACTATGTAACCAAAACAACCCTTCTATCAAACACTCCATACTCCATGACATGTCATAGCTGGTTGTAAACTCGTGAATGATAACCTTATGTCATATTGTGTTTGTAGCCTGGACAACTGGTATTGCTTTATCATTTGTTGGGTTGCACTAATCTCCAAGTTGTTTTTATTTAGGTTTTTCTTTTTAACTGTATATAAACTGAATCAAATTTTTTCCCTTGTGATCCTCTAATGTTCAAGTGAAAGCTGACCTATATCAGTGAAATAAAAACACATTAAAGGGTAACATTTTGTTAAAAACACACCTATTTGACTATCGGTACATTTGACTGTATACTGTAAAACGTAACAGCCTGGAATCAACAGTGAAGAAAAGGTTTATGTTTCCTATAGCCACATAAGCACAGGACAGCTAAGCATGGATCAGTATTTATCCTTCATAGCATACTGTTCTCAGTACTCGCCTAACTTTGGATCAGTCATACATTTGCCTAACTAAGCTATGCCATGTCAGTACCGGGGTGATAAAACTTGCCTAACTTGCCTAATGTGTTCTGGACAAACTTTTTTCTATGGTTCTACAAGACTACGGTTTTTCACACCTCAATTTTTTAATAATCAAAACAAGATATCCATCATACCATCATTTTTGACATAATTTCATTATATCTAACAGATGTGGGAATCACTATAAAAATAGACTGTGTTAAATGCCCTGTGTTTTGGATTAAAATTTAGATGTGAAAACAGTTGTCTGACAGAGCTATAGAAAAAGTAAGTCCACAACAAAAGAGTGACCTAATCTAACCCTTATAGATCCACTGATAAAGTAGCATGGAATGAAAGAACCTGGGACTGAAACCTTGGCCTTTAACCACATAGCCTACAGATATCTCAGCTAGATGTACAGACACATGTTTGTCCATCTGTAGACACTACTAACATGCCTTTCATTTTTACCTATCCTAATATGGCATTGTAGAGGCCTGACCACCAACACAGTTAGCTTGCTATTAATAAACACATTGTAAGATGAGATGCCATACTTTGCTATATCTGTACTATGGATATGAACACATGACATTTCATAAACCTTTGATTAAAAGTTCCAATTCTATGACACTTAATATTTAATTTATTTTCACATTATTTTATTTTTGTCGTTTACTTTTTGTTTATCATAAACAGGATTTTTGCCATACGTCGTAATTTTTTTCATATATTGCAATTTATTTATATGTATATAATATACATAAACTGTAAGATATGTCATGTTGTTCAGCCTTATTCAGGATTCTAAGCCTGAGTGATACAGCTGATATTATAGCATGAATATTGTCTCGTACAGACCAATGATTGTTTTCTTTCTTTGCCTATTCTATCTCTTTTATATTAGAAATTAGAATATTTCCTGTAACTTTTAATTTTGTGCACGTTTTCTATCTGTTCACCATATTTTTGAAAACTTGTAATTTCAACTGTCAAACTTGGTTGAATATATATAAACTAAAGTGAGGGGGGGGGGGGGGGGGCTGTTTTGTTTTTTGTGTTTTGTAAACACTGGCTAGCATTCAAAACAAAGTATTAATCTGTAGTAGGCCTAACATTATTTCAAACCAAAGTCTTATGGTTATTTGAATACTAGTCTAGAAGTTACCTGTGGTATCAAATCGCGGCTTTACCACAGAGATCTTGAGATTTGATGCCCCAGATAGCACTAGACTATCAAATATACCTTTTATGATGTAGACCTTGAATTAACACTTGTTAAGGTTTGACCTAAGCTCATACCATTTGATCAACTAACTCCAGCCCATCTGTCAATATCATAAATTATCTGTCATGAAACACACCATAGATGTCATTTTGTATAACAAATTGGACAAACAGCTGAGTTGTCCTGTAAAATTTTGTATAACAAATTGGACTGGTTGTCCGAAACATTTGTATAACAAATTGGACAAACAGTTGTCCTGACAGTTAAGAGTAACAACTTGGACAACTGGCTGTCTTAAAATACTGCATAACAACTTGGACATCTGGCTGTCTTCAAATTTTGTATAAGTTATAACAAATTGTACAAATGCTTGTCCTAAAATTTTATGTGGAATGGTTGTTGTAAACTTCTCTGTATGATAAATTAGCCATACAGTTGTCTTAAATCTATAAGCTTGTTGTCCTTGAGGTGTTCTATGTTAAACAATTACTTTGAATCTTATCTCTTACTGAGTCTTAGTCTGAGTTCATAAGATTGGCTTGTTCCTCTTATCTTTTTCCGATTGCAATACTTATTTTACAACAAATTTATTGACCCTGTAGAATTCAGTTTCAGGCATATACACTTTGCAATCGGTCTCTATCAAAATTTATTGACCTAGTAGGATTCAGCTTCAGGCATATACACTTTGCAGTTGGTCTCTATCTAAATTTATTGACCCATGATTCACCTTCAGCCATATACACTGTCAGTGGTCCAAATCTTAATTTAATGACCTTTCCCAGTCAAGTTAAAACAAATTGTTATTGGTCCATATCTAAATTTATTGACCCATGATTCACCTTCAGCCATAAAAAAAAATTGTTATTGGTCTATATCTAAATGTATTGCCCTGTGACTCATCTCATAAGCATATACACTGTGATTTCAATTAGTAATCATAGCAGGTTCTGACGTCAAATCATCTGGTCTATGGCTCTCATTGAACCAATGCAACCTTCTATAAAAAGACACATACCAGGGCCATCAGATATGTTTTCCTTCACATTCTTACTATATGCCAGTTATGATGATCATCAGGGATTGTCTGGCATGCAATCCAACATCAGTAATGTATTTCACTTGGACAAAACTTCAGTGAATGTTAATGTATTTGAGACCCATTTTGACCATCTTCATCTACTGAACCAGTCTAGTCGTCTCTGTAAGGCATGGCATGTCATGTATCCCTATCAGCCAACACTCACATGAAGAGAGGGCTATTTAGGGCTGAATGACAAGATGCACCATACAGTCAATTTCTGAACAAAAGAACGCCTTCTTTCAATATTAAACAAGCCATTGAGAATGACATAGTCCCCGCTATGATTGGGTTTTAAGGAATTAGCACTACTCTGATCACGCAACAACACTTGTGAACCTAAATCAAACAGACTTAGATATGTTGTGTCTGCTTGTCGGACATGGAACATGCCTACAACAATAAAGGATTGGTCAGGTATGGGGGATCATATCAATATGAAAATGGACATGCAAATGTATGTCATAGAACACTGTCCTAATACCAACTCTGAATGAGATCTGTTCAAGCATGTCTGAGTTATGGCTTTGGACATGGAAAATTCACAAACAAAATGGCTGCCAGGCAGCCATATTGGATCGTATCATGACGAAAATGGATATGCACATGTATGTCATAGAACACTATCCTAATACCAACTTCGAATGAGATATGTTCAAGCATGTCTGAGTTATGGCTTTGGACATGGAAAATTTGCAAACAAAATGGCTGCCAGGCAGCCATATTGGATCGTATCACAATGAAAATGGATATGCACATGTATGTCATAGAACACTGTCCTAATACCAACTTTGAATGAGATCTGTTCAAGCATGTCTGAGTTATAGCTTTGGACATGGAAAATTCACAAACAAAATGGCTGCCAGGCGGCCATATTGGATCGTATCATGACAACAATGAATATGCACATGTATGTCATAGAACACTGTCCTAATACCAACTCTGAATGAGATCTGTGTGAGCATGTCTGAGTTATGGCTTTAGACAGGGAAAATTCACAAACAAAATGGCTGCTAGGCGGCCATATTGGATCGTATCATAAAACAAATTGACGTGCATATGTATGCCATAGCATGTTGCCCCTGTACCAAGTTTGAAAAAAATCGGTACAGGCATCTCCAAGAAACGGCTGTGGACGGACGGACGCACGGACGCACGGACGCACGGACAGACGGAACCCAATCCATAAGTCCCCGTTCCGGACTTCGTCCGCGGGGACTAATTATATACTCAATGCTGTAACAATTGTAATTTGAGCATAGAGGGAAGTGGGGCACAGTTCTGTTGTATAACTTTTAGTGAGCAACTTTCAACTTATTAAATGTTAGAGGTCATGTATCCTGAAGTATACTAAATCACTTATATATAGGTATACTCGTACACATTATATGATGGTATAAATGTGCTAAAATAAATTATTGGTACGGATCTAATTATCATTTTCAACATTCAATAATGTGATGCATACTTGAACTCACATAAGTTTACATATAGTATATGTGATTCAATACATATCTGGGTGCAAACCAAGAGTGACTCATAAGGCCTACTAAAAAAATATTGTGTGGTTCCGGTTACCCAACCCCACCTAGTTTTTCACTGCCGAAACCTTTTTTTACATATTCGGTAAAAAAAATAATAAAATCACGAAAATTGTGAAGTCTCGTCAGAATAAGTGGATGTGGAAACTGACATCACCTTAAAAAGACAATATAATAAAACTGTTCTTCCAATCTGTAATGGTTGCACGTCTGATGATTTAATCTCATAATATGATTTAATTTCACACTATTGCATTAGTACTATCTTGGAGATTAAATAGGAATACTTTTATTCATTTATTTACTAACTTGTTCTATACAGTTCTACCAGACAACTGCCCCCACATTTTAATCCTATTCCATACTGGGCTTTTAAAGATCCATGATTTAATCTCATACCTTTGCATTAGTACTATCTTGGGGATTACATAGGAATACTTTTATTCATTACTAACGTGTTCTGTATAGATCTACTACAGACAACTGTTTTTACACCTAAGTTTTAAACCTAAACCAAACTGGGTCTTTAAATACATATTAGAAAGATATTCCAACACAAAATGAAATCGACTCCTTCAAGGGTCCACATCTCTAATAACTCTTCCTGACATTATATACTGTTATTTATCTTCACATCATAATATCTAGAGTCCGCCTACAAACCAATCATTAAATCACAGAATATGATCATACCATGAAACAAAACCCAGCCCTGAAACTGTCAGCAAGCAGTCCCGGCATCAAATAAATTTTTAGCATCCTATTTTTCCCATCATATGGTAAACTACTCAGTCAACTTTGAATAGTGACCCTTGGTGAAATGATCTGACTTCAGCCGTATAAATTTACATATCATATCACATAATTATCCTATAATGGTCTTTTCATGCCAAGACTTAGTCAGAAGAAAACAGATTTTTAAACCATAGACCGAGAAAGTTGTCAAATCTACTGACTACTTTTTGCTCTATTTATGCCAAGAATGAGTTCGTAGAAAACCGATTTTGAAAAAAAGTTGAAAAAGAATAATTGAAAGTGATCAAATCTATTATTTGCTTTTTGCTCTACTTACGCCAAAAGTGAATTAGTACTGTAGTAGAGAAAAGATTTTTCAAACCAAAGAAAGAGAATGTTTGAGAACTTGTCAAACTTATGATTTTTTTGGGTGTTATGTTGACAAATGATATGTATTCATTACTATTTTATTAACCATTTACACATAACATGTAAACAGTAAAGTTTTGATCATCAACTATTCGTCATTATAACCATACATAGGAGTGCAAATCAGATAGGCATTTACATTGTAATGACTTGGTTGCTGTAACTCTATGTAATTAAATTCTAAATTTAGGGTGTCAGGTTTTAAAGGGTTTAAGACCCAGTTCAGATTAGGATATACCCTTTCATTCCTAGAGACGACATTGGAATAAATAGAAACTTGATTGTAAGAACATTTTCCAAAATTTAAGAATATTACTTCATTGGGAAGTAATATTTCTTGAATTCTGATCTAAAATAAAGTTGATCTTTTTCCAAAAATTACAGAGAAACAAGAATTTTTGTTCAAAAATTTTGGAGGGAAAGTTTCTAGTCCTGAAAGGGTTAAGCTATAGGATTAATATGGTTCAGAACAAAAGAAAGATTTTATTCAATCCCTATAGCTCCACTGATAAGATAACAGTAATGTAAATCTGTGGTATCCAAATATTGAGGTTTAAGAAATAAAATCTTCTGAAATTATGAAACTTTCTTCTCACTTTTTCATAACACTTTTACTTGATATTGAAATGTCAGAGAATATCAACACCTCTACACATATGGTTCTACATAAATCATATATCAGTTTGTTTTGGGATATCAAATACACTACCGTACATTGAAGAGACCCCTGGATATCACTGGTTGAATTACAGCCAAAGAAAGTACGTAGTTGTCAGACTGGGAAGTATTTCTACCCTGGTTTTAACAATTAGAAGCAAAGAAGGGTTTCAGACTAGACTATTTCTACCCTGGTTTAACCAATTAAACTAAACTCAACTGAATACATTATCTCAGACCTGCTCACAGATGATTAAGTATGGAATCAACATTGTCCGTTCTGTAGAAGAGAGACAATGTCAGAACCAAGTCCCAACTATTACCCTGATTTTAACTAGGGGATCCTAGCCTGTCTACAGCACTGATCTGTAACTCTGATAGTTCTTGCAACTCATGGTATTCATACTCCAATAGCTATCAGAGTCACCTAACAGCATTGAATTCGTAGACAAGCAAAGTGGCCACAATTAAACATAGTATACATATCTCAAACCGGAAACCATCTCTACTCTGATTTTAACCTCCAAATGAAATGTATTGACCTCAGACCAGACATCACAATGACATACTTTGCCATACTTTGCCAAACTATGGAGCTGTTGAAATTGAAAACTATCTAATAAAACTTACGACCATTCTCTCACAATCTCAGCTTGGATTGACAAGACACATGCCTGGAGCATGTGATAGTTCTATTACTCTGAAGTGAGATATACTTGATATTGGACCTACCTAGAAACAATGCCCATTATACTGCATGCAGTGCAGGGCATACTATATCCTCCATTGTACAATACACAACAGCATGAATTCCAGGCTAATAGTTTTTCAGCTAGTTCTCAAAAACTAATTTTTACTAATTACCAGTCTGGTACATTGTTTTCATGTACAAGGCGGCATTTTAGCCACTACTTTTTTTTATTGCATTTTTGTTTTCAAGTGAAATAAGAGAAAATAAGTCTTTACACTTTAGTGAAAATTTCCAGGTTTACAGCATGGATTCCCATTCTACAGCATGGATTCCCTAACACTTTGGCTAATAGCATGTATGACTGACCTAACTAGCCAGACGTTCTGCTTCTGAACAGAATTAGTATACAGCACTGAACCATGTAGGTCCCTGGGGTGTACTTTCACAACCAATTAATATTCACTATCAGATCTGAGTCTCTCCTTGAGGGGAAGGTCTGTCTGTGTAGGGTCTATGATGTAAACAACACTTGGAGGTAACATGATGGCAATTATCTATGAGTTAATTAGAACCTAGGTGCTAATTATCTGTAATTGGTCATTAAATGGTGTCCTTAATTAGCATCTTGGCCTGCTATGAGGTCACTTCTAGGACTTCAAGCTCGGTCCTTGCTATTTAGTAGAACATAACAGTAACAGTATATATTGTGGGTATTGAGTGGTTACATAAGTGGACCAACCACTGCACCTTTCAGACTTGGTCCTCCCTATAGCTTGTCTAAGTCACTTTTAGTTTGGCCTTTCCTATCAGAACATATGTATATCTGTCACAACCTAATGTCTACAGCAGTATATTCCACTGAATCAATTCACTCTAAGGAGGGTAAATTTTGTCCTCCCCATTCATAGACTTAGTCACTTTGAGTTTGGTCCTTCCTATCACAACATATATGTACCACAATTAATGCCTATGGCAGTATATTCCACTGAATCAATTCTCTCTCAGGACAGTAAATTTGGTACTCCCTATTAATAGACTGTCTACGTACATCATGGATCTGTGCCTCCATTCACTATCCAAAACAATCGAAGTGGAGGTACACATCCAATGATGTAGTGAGACTATTTTTATCCTATTGGAAGTGTAAAGCTATTGCCTGTTTCAGAATTCAACTATCTCTTCAGTTTTGTTCTTGTTTGCGATGCTTTAACACAAGACACTGAAGATGCTGAATGGTTAAATGGAGTGAACATAATTAGGAGTCCTTGTAATGAGGTATTACATATTACAACAGCCTTTCTGCTATGATACCAAGTAAATCAAATGGAAACAAGAGGATTAACACGGCATTCATTTATCCATTCATTCATTCATTCATTCATCCATTCATTCATTCATCTATTCATTCATTTCTTCATTTATTCAAATTTGTTTGTTTATCTATCCATCTATCCATCTATCCATCTATCCAACCACCCCTCCCTCCATCCAACCATCCAACCAACCAACCAACCAACCATCCGTCCATCCACCCACCCACCTATGCACATTTTGAAACTATGACACAACTTTTGAGGTACCAACAACATTTTTCAAATGCTAGTCTCCAGACTTCTTTATATTTAACTCAATCACACTGTCAACCTAGAATTGCTTCTGAATAATAAACTTATGCATGTATACTGCAAATTTGCATTTTGTTCACTGACTTCAACGGCCTCATTTGTCAGACTACATCACTTTTAAAGTATACAAATGTTTACAAATATTAGAATTTTCTTTTAATCCTGAGCCCTATAATGACTGGTATTTTAAACAGCACATATTAATAGACTGTATGATTTATTACTATTACACATTCCTTACTTAACCCAAATCACTGATGCCTGGCCTTAAGTGACTGCATTTATTCTGTCAAACATTGACAGTTACATGTGTTTTGTTGATTTCAAATCTTCAGAATTAAATTACATGTGGCAATCTGAATCAGGGCAGAGAAAGACTGACAAGTTTTAGGTTTTTCTGTCATAAATAAGTACAAAAACTGAATTACAGGCCAAATTATGCTCATATCTTAAAGTACGGTATTTTTAGGATATGAAGATTCCACAAGAAGAAAATAACATATCTGTAGTAATTCAGTACAAAAAAGTTTGGATTTCTAACTAGGTTCATTGTTTTTGGCTAAGGTTGAGGAACTCTATTAACAGAAAAGCTGAAAGGGATAAAGGTGACATACTTTCTCATGCAATCTACCATAAATTTGTTTGGGAACTTGAGTAACATGACTTGGGAACCCACTACCAGCACTGGAATCATTCTATTTATACCATGCGTAACAAAAACACTTAAATTCATACTTTGTCGGTCTTTTTTAAGAAATTGACAATATATTTGTAGCAACCAAGTACAAATACAGTCAGGATTTTCAAACTATTAAATTCTACCTTCATAGCTACAAATTTTTTCAAGTAAAAATGGCCTTTTAGGTTCATAAACCTCTCTAACTGTTGTGTATATAGTTGATTTTCAAAGAAGTTATAAAGATTTTTTTTTTCATTCTAGATAAAACCTAACCAATTTAAATAAATATTTGAATTTAAACTTTATTTCAAAGGTGAAACTTCATAAATATTTTTAATCGAGTCATGACCTGGAGACAAATATATAAATATGTAACTTCTTTTCTACAATTTATTTCAAAGGTGGAACTTCATAAAATATTTTTAATGAGTCATCAACTGGATAACCCGTTGGGGCACTGTATAGTAGACCTAATAATGCATACAGCACTGTAGGGGGTCAGCAACACTATAGTATTAGTTATCCATCAATATCATATTACATATGTAATGAAATATTTATGTAGAGAGGTCATGAACTCTAGCCTAGGGATGGGAAATATCAAAATTAATAACAAGTTATTCATGAGGATACAAAACTTTCTAGTCCAATGATTAGCTACGAGTTGTGAAAATTACTTCATTCACTTTTTTTTAAGTCATCAGACACCAAACTCAAAACTTTCTAGTCCAACGATTAGCTATGAGTTGTGGCAATGACTTCATTCACTTTTTTTAAGTCATCAGACACCAAACTCAAAACTTTCTAGTCCAATGATTAGCTATGAGTGGTGGACATGACTTCATTCACTTTTTTTAAGTCATCAGACACCAAACTCAAAACTTTCTAGTCCAATGATTAGCTATGAGTGGTGGACATGACTTCATTCACTTTTTTTAAGTCATCAGACACCAAACTCAAAACTTTCTAGTCCAATGATTAGCTATGAGTTGTGGCAATGACTTCATTCACTTTTTTTTAAGTCATCAGATGCCAAATTCATCTATTAACTCATACACAAAACTTTCTAGTCCAATGATTAGGTATGAGTTGTGGACATGACTTCATTCACTTTTTTTGAAGTCATCAGGCACCAAATTCATCTATTAACTCGTACACAAAACTTTCTGGTCCAATGATTAGCTACGAGTTGTGAAAATTACTCCATTAAGAAAATTATTTCATGCACTTATTTTAAAGGAGGATGCCACAGCAAGTGATATAAAATTATAAATGGCTCACCAGATCTCAAAGCTTATAACAATACCATTATACTGGAGTGGTGTTTCAACCTATTTACTAGTCTAGTGCTATCTATGGCATGGAATCTCAGGATCTCTCTTTATGATAGTTTCATGCCACAGGAAGCTGTACATCCAGACTACATATTCTGTAGAACACAGAATGTTCAACTCCAAGGATTAGATATTATCAGAGAATTAAAATGAGTTGTGGAAATGACTTCATTGAGAAAGCCTAACTTGACACTAGTTGCATTCCATTTCTTCTGGGTTGAATAAATCTGTCTGGCAACTGACAAATTTTACTGGTCTTATCAATGAGTTTACTGGGGTCTTAATGTTAATGATGTAGGGTTTATAAATCAGGACTCTGTAAAAATACCTAGTCTATAGACACTGATTCCTGACACTTTACATATGTACATGTTTCATTTCTCAATTGTGTGTCTTGTATAGCCAGAATCCATGTTTTCCCTTTCTGTCTAGTCCTATACATGTATGTACATCGAATACAGATCTAGGGCTCTGCAAAGAGTAATCCTTTAAAACAGTGTGTTTTCAATCATGACTTCTTACTCCATACTTTGATTGCAATCTTTACTACCGTTGGTGAAATTTAGATAAAGTAAGTATTTTTTTTGGTAAGTTAGAATCCATGCTTTTTCTTTCTGTCTAGTCCTATACATGTATGTACATCAAATACAGATCTATGGGGCTGCAAATAGTAGCCCTTTAAAACAGCGTGTTTTAAATCATGACTTCTTTATCCATACTTTGATTGCAATTTGATTGAAATTTACAGAAAATAAGTATATTTTTGGGGTAAGTTAGAATCCATGCTTTTTCTTTCTGTACATCGAATACAGATCCACGGCTCTGTTGAGGGTAGTCCTTTAAAATAGTGTATTTTTAATCATGACTTCTTTCTCTGTACTTCCATTACAATGTTATGTCATACTACTATTGGTGAAATTTAGAGAAAATAAGTCTATTTTTTAGGTAAGCCAGAATCCATGCTTCTCCTTTATCTATATTCCATAACATACATCGAATACAGATCCAGAACTCTGTAGAGGGGAGTCCTGTAAATGTGTGTGTTTTTAACCACGACTCTTTTCTATGTACTTCCACTACAATCTTATAGTACTCTTTACTATTTCATTTTGATCAAATCCAACCCTGACTGCAGTGGTATGTGGAAAATGAGCTAAGCACTCGACCACCAACAACCCCATATTTGAATTTTGATGTATCCTACTACATTGTACAACACCACAGTCTGGCCCACAACTGAAATGATTTGACCCTAAGGTGACTTTATATGGTCATGTTACATTTGAGAGACAGGAATAAGTAACCACAGTCCTGACACATACTTCAGTGGTCATATACATGTACATATGCACCCTACTTCAATTCTATCTACCGGTACCAACAAGCCTTTCTACATCCCTGGATTTTGTGATTCCACCATAGTTCATAGTCTATCTACATGTACATCCCTGGATTTTGTGATTCCACCATAGTTCATAGTCTATCTACATGTACATCCCTGGATTTTGTGATTCCACCATAGTTCATAGTCTATCTACATGTACATCCCTGGATTTTGTGATTCCACCATAGTTCATAGTCTATCTACATGTACATCCCTGGATTTTGTGATTCCACCATAGTTCATAGTCTATCTACATGTACATCCCTGGATTCTGTGATTCCACCATAGTTCATAGTCTACCTACAGGTACATCCCTGGATTCTGTGATTCCACTATAGCTCATAGTCTACCTACAGGTACATCCCTGGATTCTGTGATTCCACTATAGCTCATAGTCTACCTACAGGTACATCCCTGGATTTTGTGATTCCACCATAGTTCATAGTCTATCTACATGTACATCCCTGGATTTTGTGATTCCACCATAGTTCATAGTCTATCTACATGTACATCCCTGGATTTTGTGATTCCACCATAGTTCATAGTCTATCTACATGTACATCCCTGGATTTTGTGATTCCACCATAGTTCATAGTCTATCTACATGTACATCCCTGGATTCTGTGATTCCACCATAGTTCATAGTCTATCTACATGTACATCCCTGGATTTTGTGATTCCACTACATTTGTTCATAGTCTGTCTATTATATCAATGGATTTGTGACTGCTACACACATTTGCTACATACATGTATAATGAATAAGTGTAGCAGATAATCAACAGATCAAGCTACCCATGTTCTGTACCTGTGTAGTGACATCAACAATCAACTGAGTAGACAGGCTATGAACGAGGATAACAGTTTCACAGACCCCACTAGTAGACACTCTGTACCAATCACACTGCAATCTCATCAAAAGTGCTAGCCAAAACGAATTCAAGACTACTCATGCTAATTGAAGGGGAAGAAATCTATTTACAACATGTTATGATCTAGACATGCACTTCACTGGTAAATTCAATTTAGAATGGTCAAGACATTGGTCAGTAACAACACTGGTATGGTCAATTTAATCCAGACTGTCCAGACATACACTTCACTGGTCATTAACCTTGGAACAACGGTTATTTTGGTGACTTGAAAGGTCAAAGCAATAATCTACATATTATTCATTTCCTCTTGAGGGTCAAACAACCAGTGTAAAATTACAGTGCCTTATAGATTCCATTACGCTTTATCAGACATTTAAAAACCATTATATCTCAGATATAGACTGGGTTTTGTAATGATGATACAAAACACAACCAATGCATTGCCATCCCTGGATATGCCTTACCTAACCTCCCACCCCCTCCCCTCCCCCCTCCTTCCCCCTTCTCCAACCCCATACAGGAACAAACTACCAGTTTAAAGTTACAGTGCCTTTTAACTAATGTAGATTCCATCACGCCTATCAAACATTCAACAACCATTACCTCTGAGGAATGGACTGGGTTTTGTAACAACCCAAAGTACATTCTATTTCTGTCCATAATTATGACTTACATTAGTCTGGGACATACTCCATTTCATGACCTCTGACCTTTCCATGTTATAGGAGTGCTTGTCCACTAACCATGCTAGACTTGCATTACCTCACTTTCCTTGCCCTCCTCCCTCTCTCCAAATAGTAAACAACCTCTCAATAGTAAGCCAATAGATTTATAGCCCAAACCACACTAACAAATACAAAACGTACCCACAAGTTTGTGAATTTTCAATATTTATAACTTACACCACAGGTATACAAAAAGAACATTAAGTTTTTATTCCTGTATTCATTAAGAATCAGCCTTCTCTAGCCATATAATATACAAATTGCTAAAAAGGTTAATATCAATACAGTAAGTCTTTGTTGAATGTTTGCATATTTCTAATAAAACTGAGAAACACTGAACTGTCACTGACACTGTTGTCACAAGTTTTGTTGTCAACGTCAACATCATCATCATCATTACCATCAACATCATCATCATCATCATCATCATTGTTGTCATTGTCATCGTCATTGTCGTTGTCAACATCAACATCATCATCGTCATCATCATCATCATCATCATCATCATCATCATCAATATCTTTTCCCTTGCCATTATTATCACCATCACCACCCCCTTCCTAACCACGTCCAGTACCTGACACTTTGTAGCCAATACTTGGTACTTTCAGCCAATCAGAAAACCTGACACAACACACCAATCCTATGCTACATCTCATAACAAACAGCTGTTGTTTCTATAACTTATAAATATTTGCAAAATGAGACAGTAAAAAACTGACAAATATTTTGATTCCCTGCCAATTCCCAACACACCAAGTTAAAATTCTAGAGATACCAAACCAAAGTGTCACAAGTATGTACTGTCTTGATCATATGTCAGTCAAACTTTACTAGCTACAAACTATTTACATGAGGCCTGTAGGAAAAACTTTATTTACAACTAAGACGTATGTGATATTTATTTATTTATGTATTTAATTTGATATTCTTTGTGTCCTATAAGTCAGAGGACTGGATGTGGTTCCTTTTTTTGTAAATTTTATTTTAAGTATTGTATCAGTGTATAATTTGTTAAGTCCACATATACACCTTAATGAACAATAACATCACATCACATCACATCACATAACATAAGATAAAATAAAATAACATTTCAACTTGTTGAGTTACAAAATATATTATTACTGTCTGCCATGGGTTGAACAGTACTGAAGTTTTAAGAAGATGTATTATCAATTTAAATTTTTTGAAATTGAACTATAACAACATTTAATCAAATCAAATTCTACAAGTGTACTGTTTTTGTTGCATGTTGATCTACAATAAAATTGCTTGAAATAAATTCTGTATTGTCTTTGTCATGTGCTTAACTATAAAAAATATTTTTAGAAGTTGCTAAAAAGAGTTTAAGTAGTGTTATATATGTTGAACTGCAATATCATTTCCACTGGTTAAGTATTGACATATTAATTACAGTTATCTTATGTTGAACTGTGACACAACATTTAGAAGTCACTCAACCAAAGAATTATTTCTGTCTGTGTCGTATGTCGAACCATTTTCTCCAGCTGAGTAACCAAATTTTATCACTTTTTTGAAGTATCTTCAACTGTATCATGATTTTTAGAAGTTGCTCAACCACAGTATTATTCTTGTTTGTGTCGTATGTTGAACTCTAATTACATTTTCTCTAGCTGAGTAACCAAATTTTATTAATGTTATGCTGTATCCTGAACTGTATCATGATTTTTAGAAGTATCATTTCTGTCTGTGTCGTATGTTGAAATGTAATACTATTTCCATATTCCAATGAATGAGTAACAATTATTTTTTTAATATCTTTTTGTATGCTATATCGTAACATAATTTTTAAGAGTTGCTCAAATAAAATTTCACTATTGTCTGTACCAAAATATATTGAACCATGTACATTGTATACTGGACAAAATTCAAAATATTTTTTTAACTTGCAAGTAAACTTTCATTTTCTAGACATCACTTGCCTGATAGTTGTGAACAACTGTCCCCCTAAAATTGTGATAAAAACACCTTTGCTAGTCCCGCCACTTTCTTGATTCACTGTATGGACCCCACTAGAAACAAGTCTTTGACTGTCTTTGTGGGTTATCCAAGTAATGAAACAATTCATATCAGTTTTTATTTGTATATCTGTTCTGTTTACTGAAATAAACTAGTCTAAGGTGTTATGTTTCAAACTTTTCCAATAATATCAAAAAATTCAATAACTTTTAATGAAGCAAGATTTCACTTTCCTAGACACCATTTTCTTGACAGCTGTGGAAAAATGTCAACCCTGAAATGTATCTAACCTTTCTCAACAACATCTAAAATAAAAATACTTTAACTTGCAAGTAAAAATTCCACTTTTCTTGACAGCTGTGGGCAAACGTCATCCCTGAAAGTGTAATGTTATTTATGTATCTACCCTTCCCATTAATTGTTGCCACACTTGATCAGAAATTAGCTTCTATCAAAACAAACCTAATTAGTGATGTTTTAAAAAAGTAAAATAAACATTTTTCATTACAACTACTGAATTGTCTTAGCTACTGGCAATCTAAGTATTGAAGGAACATAACTCTTTAAATTCATTTGTATAATTCCAAACTCAAGAGTATAAATTATATTTCGGCTGAATCACTCAACCTTGTTCAGCTGTTACTTATTGTATATAGACTTGTCATGTGACCACAACAGGGTGTTATATACTCTTTTTTACAATTATGAATCACCAAGTCTACTCTAAATGTCAAAAAAATTGAAAACTGATACCTCAAATTGAAAACTGATACCTATAATTACTAATGACAACTTCTACTCTAAATTATAGATGTAAAAAAAAAATTGAAAACTGATACCCCAAATTTTGTTAACATATCAGAACTCTCAGGTCATGAGTATTGTCCTACTAGGAATGGTGCTATCAAATTCTCTCAAAATGCGACAGTTTGAGTAGTGAAAGAACAAAACTGGTTAGCATTATGAAGAATAATTGCTCATACAATTTAATTTTTTTAAATTTGGAAATCTATTTCCAAATTTTTGCCTGTCCTACACTATGGAAAAACTTTGATATAACTAACAAATTCACCCAAATACTGATATTACAACTCGAGGGGTAAATGATCCTAAAATGAAAATGATATTCCAGAAGACTATTCAACTTGAAAGGCAATGTCACAATAGAGCTAACAAATCCTCCAAAAATGTCAACGGGGATAGGACATAAATTTGCAGATGAGCCGTATTAAAGTGAAAATAAGTCAAATGGAAAGGCAGTGTCCAAGTTCCACAGTATCACAGTCTAGTTCCTGATGACCAGTTCCGATTTTACATTACATTATCTTCATACATTACTGTAATGTATGAAGTGTAAAATCAGAATACGGTCGTCAGGAACTAGACTACAGTATCGTGACCTTGGTACAACTATAACAAACTCTCCAAAAATACTGATAGGATAGAACATATTAAAGTTTGCAGATGACCCTACAGTGAAAACAAACTTTCCAAGTCAATTTGAAAGGCAGTGTCAAAGTACCAGGGTACCATCTCCTCTGTCACTTGTTAGGTTGGTATAAATCGTGTACATAATGAAGTAATTGTATATTTATACACATCGCATGATGGAACTTTTTGCAGCACAGACTGAGGACATCTGGTTCCATAGCATCATTACATTCCATACATATTTTAGAACTAAATAAAAAACCCTGAAGAGGCCATGTATGTGTGCCATCCTATCAAATCACGATTAACAGAAATAGCATCGTCCCTGCATCACTCTCAGCTCAGTAAAAAACAACTAAAAGTAAACAATTTTTGTAAGAAATTGACATATTATGATCAGTGACATTGAACGCTTTCAAATCCTGAAAACTTTTGTAAAACTTTGTAAAATTTTGTAAAATTTTATAAATTTTCTGGACCTTCACCAACAACGCTCAATGACTTACTCCTCAAGAATTTCAAGCATTTGAGTCTGCCTCAGTCTTATATATGTTTTAGGAATTTATTCAAATTAAATTTGAAAACTAAATTTGACCTTATATGTAAACCCATCATCATCAAAATCATAAATCGGTTGCTTGGCAACATTAGGAAAGTATTTAAAATCAATATCTGGTAAAATTAACTATACTTAAAAATAAATCTGTGATTTAAAGATGTGATAAAATCTGACTGAAACCCTGTTGATGCCCCAGTATCATACAATATACACACGTCAAGAAGCGATTAAACATTAGCTTTCTCTTTTTAATACCAGCGAACTGCCTAAGTTCGGAGACTTGGCTATCTATCTAGCTTACACATGTCATTTGCAGAACATCTGATGAACTGTCAAGCCAGGATGTCAAACCAGCTTGCAAATGAAATAATTGGGCAGACTGACAACATTCACGCCATTTTTGTATTTAGTTACTGCAGATATTCAGAATGAAATTACACCTACTTTATAAGTATGTTACCATGGTAATAATAGTATTGTGGGCAGAATTCTGACAAATTTTAATGAAAATGTATATGACTATTAAAAAAAAGGAGAACAGCATTTTGAAAATTCTGTAAATTAGATACTTTGACCACTAGAAAATTTTGTAGTTTTACAGTCTTCAGTAAGTTCTTAAAGACTAATTTTCAAATTACCAGACTAGTACATTGTGTTCATATACAACAAGGCATTTTAAATACCATTTATTTTTGCGTTTTTGTTTTCTAGCAAAGTAAGTGAAAATAAATCTTTGACAAAAAATTTCAGATTTACAGTATTGAAACAAAGCACATCTGGTATTGTATGTGATCTATCAAA
Organism: Glandiceps talaboti; assembly: GCF_964340395.1. Lineage (NCBI taxonomy): Eukaryota > Metazoa > Hemichordata > Enteropneusta > Spengelidae > Glandiceps > Glandiceps talaboti. The sequence continues at coordinate 11,691,774 of NC_135568.1, read as the reverse complement.
ATACCTGAAGTGAAGGATGTTCTGAATATGGTTTTAATTTCTAACTTCATTATTTTTAGTTCTGTACAGTTCATAAGACTATGTCAAGACTTTAGAAAGTTCAACTGTACAGACTCTGTTTGATATGATGCCAAATATTTTCACCTCTGAACTTTCAGTAGAAACAGAAAAGTTCCCACAAGAAGTGAGTACCAGTACAGTTAGACTATCTCATAGTCCTCAGAGCATCTTTTCACTAAAATAGCTGTTTTGTATCTACCAATGAACCTTTCCTATAGCAATGCAGTAGAAATCAATGGCTATGATTTGTGAAGCTACATAAGATATCTGTAAGACACCCTCTCCCCTCCCCCTCCCCTCCCACCTCCTTATTCATCCCCTCACCATGCTTCTTCATATGACTTGTCAAAATGAAGGCATTTCCTGTACCACCATGGTTGAAATCCTCACTGAAGCTAGAAATGGTTTTTATCACTTAGCCAAGCCTTAATACAGATAAGGTTATCAGGTCTTTGTTGTCAAAACCCACTGTGCTTACAACTATGTGATTATCAGTTATGTCAATAAAGTGCAATACCAGTTTGTATATTGGTTAGAGAGATGACCTCACCAGGCATATATAATGCTAATGATGTCCATGTGTGAATACAAGAAGTGGACTGTAATCTGGTCCATTTCACGGTCAGCTTTGTGATATTGCTTAGATTTTAGTTGATATTAGACTAGCTTTAATCTCCTGACGGGCTTTTTTAGAATGTGGTGGGGGATGCGGTAGTGCGGGGTGGAGTTCATTTAGAGATTTTTTGTTCTGCTTTGTTTTTGTGTTTTGATAAATAAACTGACATTTCATGTCAATATGTGGCATTGGTTCGATTCTGGTTGACACTAAACTAGTTTTAGCACCCTGGGTTTTTGTTGTTGTTTGGGGGGGGGGGGGTTGATAGAGGAGGGGAGGGGGACTGTTATGGTTTTTTTTAATAAATAAAAGCACATTCATGTCAATTTGTGGCATTGGTTATATTCTGGTTGACACAGGTCAAGTCGTGTGACCTTTAATTTTTTAGGGGGGGGGGGGGGGGGGGGATTTTAAAAAAATATTTTTAACACAAATGCAGTTTTGTTTAATTTCTTTCCATATTGTTTGCATTAATTGGATTGTTTCAAAACAAAACTGAAGACTTATTTTCTTCGCCAAAGCCTACATTGTGTGCTACTGAACAGAACATTGCTCTAGAGATTGCTGCTAAAGAAATTTGATTTATCACACTCTGCTACACCCTCCCCCCCACCCCCACCCCTTCACAAACTGTTTGGTTAATTACATAGTAGTCTCATTTAATCTCCACTAATGTTTCATTAATTAGATGTCAAAATTACTTCATGTTATCTATTGATTGTGACATTGACCTTTACCCTTTGACCTGATATTTAAATTACCCTGACCTCAATGTCATGACAACGCTTGGCAAGAATAGACAAATAGTGAAGACCAAATTGTATCCATATTATGACTGATAAGTTGTACTTGTCTCCCCACCCCTCCCCTCCCCCTAACATCATCACCACCAAGTGCTGGTGACAGTTCTCCCAGCTCAGGACACAAAGTCTCGTCAATCATCTACAAACAGTTTTGATAATTCAATATTGGCTGAAATATATACTGCAATACAGTGCTCCCACAGCCACCCCCTTCCCATCCCCAACATCATTATCACCACCAACCACCACCACTGGTGATTCCATGATGACAGTTATCCCAGCTCAGGACACAAAGCCTAGCCAATCATCTACAAACAATTTTGATAATTCAATATTGACTGCAATATTGATTAGAATACTGCACAAATAATAGCACCAAGACTTGGCTGTCTGGCTTAAAAATAGTCTACATGTTATCCATGGCTTCAAATCACAAGATCTCTCTTTGCATGAGAAGTGATTCAAAGCCACAGATAGCCTCTAGACTTTAGCTTGAAAATGTCTGTTCACCAGAACATGTATTGTCAAGCCAGTATGTCATAGAGATGACTGTATGAAACATATACATTTCTGATCAAAGCCAATCATTTGGCATATTGCCATTCTTTTGCTTGATCATAAATGTACAAATTAAATACAGCGTTCTCATGAACACCCCCTTTTTGCACTATATCACTTTGAAAAAATTGAAACATACCGTAAGTTGCTGCAATAAGTCTTGATGTTGTTGTCGTAGGCGGAGGGCCTCCTGTAAGTTGTGGCCCACCTCCACCATAATAGGAGTCATTTCTTGTACACGCACACGAACCCATTGTGTTGACTGCAAAATGAACACAGAATAAATACGTTAGACTACACAAATTATGACATACATGTATGTACCAATGATTATTTGCAATGTGTATACTCAGTACTATTGTATGTACCAGTGATTATTTGCAATGTGTGTACTCAGTACTATTGGTATTTGCATAGCAATGCAATAGCATTGCTATGTGTTTCTGAATAGCTTAAGTCCTTGGGCAAGATCTGAACCATGATTATGTCTTCGCCAACCCAGCTGTATAATTGGGGACCTGGTAGGATAGAGGTTGCAATGTGAATACATTTTAGCTTATCTTCAAAGGCAATTCTGATTACATAAATGGTTTTCAACAAGGTTTATAGTGAACATTAATATTTTGAAATCAAATATTATGATATCAAATATCAAAACTAATGTCAACAATTCTAGTTATTGATATGAAATACACCATGGAGTACAAAAACATTGGTAAAACAGTCCTAACAGATGTACAGTTTACTTAACATTTTGAACAATAATTCTTTATCAAAAACAGAGCCAGCCTATCCTAACGTAATGAAAATGTGATGTAAGAGAATATATCATGAGTACAAGATCATAGACTGTTAGAAATACACCAGTGTTTTCTTAAGGGTGGTATTAAAGCAGGTAAAAATCTACCTGAGTTCTCCTGTCATTTTACCAGGATTCCCTACCAATGTTTTTTGTTAAGGGCAGTAAGTAGGTAAAAATCTACCTGAGTTCTCCTGTCATTTTACCAGGGTTCCCTACCAGTGTTTTGTTAAGGGCGGTGAGCAAGTAAAAATCTACCTGAGTTCTCCTGTCATTTTACCAGGGTTCCTTACCAGTGTTTTTGTTAAGGGCAGTAAAGCAGGTAAAATCTACCTGAGTTCTCCTGTCATTTTACCAGGGTTCTCTACCAGTGTTTTTGTTAAGGGCAGTAAGCAGGTAAAAATCTACCTAAGTTCTCCTATCATTTTACCAGGGTTCCCATCAAGTTCATGGTACAATATATTGGGAGCTATGCAAGTTTTACCATTTTATCCCTTTCTGTTACCAGGGTCCTCAATCTTCACAAATACACTGACACACCATAGTTGATACACAAAATTAGTTCAGTTGTGTTAAAAAACGTGGCATACAAGGTAAACACTGAACTGACATAAGCTACTGAGATTTCATCCTATCAAAGAGGTGTGATATTTTGTGACAAATGTGACTGGCTATCAACAATACCAATGAGGTCAATAAACCACAAGCCTGGTCTGATAGTAGGTCATTTCTTATCTGGAGATATGGTTATCAAACACACTGTAGGACTTGTCACATGTACAATATGAGTATATTATCCAGTACTTTAAATTCCTATGTAGTATAGTTTGCATGTTACAAATACTCAAGTGCAATTCCCACACTGTATTAGCTATAGAATCCAGGCGATTGGGGATTTTTGAATTTTGATTTTGGGGAAATAACGAATTCAAGACCCCCATCCGCATGGATTCCAGGCTATCACTGTGCTCAAAGCACTATATAATAATTTACCTGAGCATAGACTTGTAATGGCATAATGGCCCTACTCATAGCTTTAGGACTTGTCAAATGTACAGTATAGGTATATATTGAACTGCACTTTATTGCTATAAATTCCTATGAAGTTTTCATATTACATATAATGCAGAACTGTCTCACACTGTGCTCAAAGTGCTATAGTGATACAATGTAATACAATAATCACTCTAAGCACAGACCTATATTGGCACAATAACCCTTTATAGTTTCATAATATCTATCATGCCTGTATCCTGTCTGAGGACATTGGCCTGGATTTGGTATATGTAAGAGTGGTACCATATTCCCTATCTCACACCACCACCCTACCCAATCACCCACCCCACCCCATCCCACCTTCCCCAGTCACCATTTTCCTGCCTTACATTATCTAACAACTGTCCTCAAGATAAAAGCTATGCAGATCAAATCTCTGTAAGTAACATACAGTACAGTATACAATGACTATAGCTTGTCTGAGAGCATTGGTGCTATACAATAAATTACTTTTATACTTTTGTTCAGCGCATTGAGATTGTTTTAATGTAATGCGCTCTATAAGAAATAAATATTATTATTATTATTATTGGCTTAGACTTAGTATTTTGTAGGATTACTATTATCTAGTCAGAGCTCATGACCAGTTACTGCCTAGGGGCATTATGCCTAAAGGTCACAGGCAAGTCTCTCAATGACTCTGATTCATTCTAATGTTTTTCCCATTACTTATCTCTTTGAAGACAGTGACTGCTATAAACAAACAAGATGTTTAGATCTATACAGGTTACTAAGCAGAGAACGCAAGGCTCTGGAATTCTTACAACATGCTTTGGCTGGCTGTCAAATTCAACATTACAACATGTAGGCAATATAGGTCCATGTATAGATCAACAGACTTATCAACTGGTACTAATAATAAGCTATTAGCCTTGACTTTTATCTTGTCATTCTTTCTTTTATTCCCACTCTACCTCTCTTTCTCTTTTAGCCTACCTGTAGACTTGAAGGACTAACACTACTACACTATTTCAGCTATCCTAACTGTAGCCTACCTGTAGACTTGAAGGACTAACACTACTACACTATTTCAGCTATCCTAACTGTAGCCTACCTGTAGACTTGAAGGACTAACACTACTACACTATTTCAGCTATCCTAACTGTAGCCTACCTGTAGACTTGAAGGACTAACACTACTACACTATTTCAGCTATCCTAACTGTAGCCTACCTGTAGACTTGAAGGACTAACACTACTACACTATTTCAGCTATCCTAACTGTAGCCTACCTGTAGACTTGAAGGACTAACACTACTACACTATTTCAGCTATCCTAACTGTAGCCTACCTGTAGACTTGATGGACTAACACTACTACACTATTTCAGCTATCCTAACTAACCCTTTGATTTTTTTAAATTTTCACTCAAGATGGCCATTGAAAATTCACAAAATCAAAATGACAGTTAGGATAGCTGAAATAGTGTAATAGCATTACTCCTTCAAGTCTACAGGTATTTCCCAGTATCACTTCCTTCACTCTCTCCCCACCTTTTTCTTTCCCTACCCTCTAACCCCCAACCCCTCCCATGTCCCTTCTCTCTTACTCTTTCCCTTCTCTTTTTTTAGAATATTTATAACCAAAAATAATTAGTCATATTTTGATCACACTTTTTTATTTTATTTTTTTTTCTCTTAACATATTTCAAATTTACTAAATACCTAACATTTATATCCTTGTATCATATTATCATTATCTCCTCTACATTCTTTGGGCAAAGTCCTTATTTTCTTCCATTTTTTATTCATTATATTTGATAAATAAGTGAATTGTTTTGCTTGGAATTTTCTTCTTTTTTTCTTAGAAGTTTAGTAAAATGACAAAGATTTCACAAAAATTCTGTTTCATAGAATTTATGAGATTACAGAAAGAGTCAAATCAATTAATCAATGGAACGTCTCGACTCACAGTCACTGGCTGCATATTTTTAATGCAGTATTTAACTCTAACGATGTTTAACCAAACTGTTCATCAGCTTGGCAGATCAAATACCTTGAACAGGTAGTCTAGTTCCTATACAGTATCATTACCATTTACACCTCCACTCAGTCTAGTTCCTATACAGTATCGTTACCATTTACACCTCCACTCACAGTCTAGTTCCTATACAGTATTGTTACAATTTACACCCCCACTCACAGTCTAGTTCCTATACAGTATCATTACGATTTACACCTCCACTCACCACATTGGTATCCAGACTACTGAAGAGGTTACAACACACAATTCAAAGTTTTAGCATTGAGCTTTCGCTTGGTCCAGGTCGACAATACTTATCAGAAAGACAAATTCCACAGTTAAATAAATTGGACAGTCTGTACAATACGACATGCATGCCAGGCTATCAGCCACTACTCACCTGATAGGGCTCAACAACATGACATATCTTATACTCTAATAAATTAGATAGCATGTATCATGCGTATCCACTTTATGATAGACACTCCATGATTACAAAAGACTAGAAGTAACTTACTGTGACAGAGGTCTGATGAAGCTGTCACAGTGAGGTGTTAAAATTTGAGTCATGTTTTCATTGAGAGTACATCATAAATTGGATTACGGATGGCTGCATATATAACTATAAAATTGGTCCAAGTTATATGACAATTTTGATGAAGCAAATCACTCAGAATCAGTTAAATATTTGGTAAATTTTCTCACCAGAGAGAGTCATAATTTTATTGTAGTGTTCTGTCTCTACTGAATGTATTCTGTTTTTAGTAATCTGTAAATATTGTTGTTTGAAATGGGGTTTTTTTTTCGCATAACCACTACAAATTTCATTGTACAATACATATGACAATAAAGTACTATTATTATCATTATTATTACCATCCATCCCTCTCTCAACCCCCACCATTCTGACAATGTCCTTCACCCCCCCCCCACCCCATCTACATTTTACAGACCTAAACACATCAACCATTCTGAAAATGTCCTTCATCCTTCCCTCTCACTACCTCCCTCCCCCCCCCCACCCCTCCCCCCCCCCCTCTACATTTTACCAACCTAAATGCATCAACCATTGTGATAGTGATAATGTCCTTCACCATATAAATTGAGGGATCACTTACAGGAGCAGTGACTACAGAAATTACCAGATCATAATCAGATTTGAAAGAATGTCTATATACACAAAGTTAAACTTTAACTGTTGACAGATGTACTAATTGGTTCTTGTTTTACAGGTACATGGACACCACAAATTACAATTTCTGCCAACAATTTTTAAACAAGAAAGTTCAGAGACCATGTCCATGATTTGTACTTGTCAAAAGGTAAATGCTGGGGTGGGGTGGGGGTGGGGGTGGGGGGTGGGGGTGGGTGGTATGGAGCAAATGTCACCTGACATATATTGTGCAATCAGTGGTCTAGGCCAAGTAATTTCAAAGAGCTAGACAATGAAACAAAATATATTACTCTTTTTAACTCTGATCAAATACACATTCTTATGGCACTGACAACTTTCATAAAATCAGCACTTATCAAAAGGAAAGAAACTCTGCAGAGTAAAAGATATTATCTGTTACATTTATCAAACCTAAGTTTAAACTTTCACCTTATTTAACTATTATTACTGTAGTTTATATATTTACTAGTTTGTTTTAGAACCAAATACTTATTGCAGAAAATCCAATGAAGAAACATAGTTTTCTTAATAAAGATTCTATTCTATTCTATTCTATTCTATATTGGGTTTGAAAGGTAATGTTAGACAGTGAGACCAGTGTCTGGGCTAGTCAAGAGGCTATCCATGGGTTTGAATCCTTAAAGACTGGTAGGAGATCTTCAGATTTAAAGACATGGATAGCCTCTAGACTATCTCTGGGCTAGAGACTTAGCTTGACAATGCTATTGCCCATATACAATGTATTTGGATGAACAAAATTGTCAAAACAGCTAGTTTAGTCTCTCCACGAAACCAACTAGCCAAGCCTAGCCTTGTAGTATAAAACACATGATGAGAGTCATCGTTCTACAAGTCATTTACATATCACTACCCTGGACTTTTGATGTGATGGAATTTAAATTAATGACCTAGTAACAAAGGTCATGATTGGGTAATTGCTTTACGGACATACAACAAAGATTTGCCATGTCATTATATAGGAATTACAGCAGCTATTCAGTTTGACCTTTGACATTCCCATCACACCTATGTGAAAAAACTAGCCAGGGTTATCCTTTGGGATTTTGATGGTCTAGCCCTATTATTTTGCTTTGTCCTGATTCTTGTATTACTAAATACCCAGGTGTATTGGGTTTCCTGACATCTTTTTGAGAGAAGGCCAAATATTGACAAGTTACTTACAATTGTACCACTTGTTCTGTACACACATTAGAGGTTGATGTAAGAGATATATAGGCATACCAAAGTATCCACAACACAATGGAATTATATATAACTCTGTCAGAAACTAGTCTTGCTTGCACACTAAAGAAAGTTAGGACTCAATCCTGACATTGCCCATCTCTCAATAATGTGAAGAAAGGTCAGAATTCAGTCTGGACTTACTCCATTAGCAAGTGAGACTAGTTTGGACCTAGCTAGGAATTCACAAATTTCAGGTTAAGGTTGGCATACGAGATAGTGTTTAGGCATACCAAAGTATCCACAACATACTGAAATAATAACTGCTCAGAAACTAGTCCTGCTTGCAGACTGAGTAATTCAAGACTCTATTCTGACATTGCCTCTCTATTCTCCATCACGTGAAGAACGACCAGAATTTAAGTGTAGTTATGACTTATTGCATCTGCAAGCAGGACTAGTTTGGAACTAGCTAGGAATTCACATATTACAGGTTAAGGTTGGTCTAAGAGATAGTGCTGGCATACCGAAGTATCCACAACATACTGAAATTATAGCCATTTACTACTAGCTAAATTCATATATTATAGTTCAGATGCAGAGATAGTATGATTCAAAGAGATAATGAGAATGGTTGGAGACGTCTATTATGTGAAGTTGGCCAACAAGATAAAGTTGTCCTAAAATAACAGATCTAATCCTATTAAACTCTGGATATGTGAGATCTGTGAAATTTGCAGGTTTAATAGTTAGCTTAATCTAGAACTGTATGTGTGGGCTTGTCTACGATCTCTCTGTTGGAGAGTAGTTCTACAGTAGGATAAACTATGCTTGCCTGAAATCCCTACTGCCCTGCTCTACAATGTAGAAAACAAGGACTGGGCCAAACAAGTCTAGAATATGAGCTCTCCTATTCTATACAGATGAACATATACTAAAGCTACAAACTACCTTGTTCACTTGACACTAGACTATATTGCCAGAAAAGACAACTTTTTCAATAAAATCTTGGTCTTTTTATTGATATTAGCATATACTAGAAATGGTTATATGATAATATACTTTTTCAAAAGTTGCTCATGAATCATAAAATATACATACTACCAGGATATAAAAATATCAAGATATGAAAATGTTACAGTTTCAGTTTGAAACAAAATATTGAATGTCCTATGAACTTTAACCCTGACATGTTATCAGAAACTAGAAACCCTGGTTGGATAACAAAGCTATGACTAACCAGTAAGTCATCTTTCTGTATTTTAACAGACGGCCGAATTCTTCATGAATAATTTTAACGTTAACTGATAAATAATTGAGGAAATTTAAGACTAATAAATATTATGAAAGACTTTGTTGATTTAGGAGCAAGTCAGAAACTTTAGTTCTCAGTAATTTAGTTATTTATATCAATCCTAATTATTTTTTAGTCTTTTTCCAAAAAATTTCTTAAAAGTTCGACAAATAAATGAGCAAGTTGTATTCAAATAAGTGAGGAAATTAAAAACTAACATATATTTTGCAAGATTTTGTTAATTTAGAAGCAAATCAGACACTTTCACTCTCAACAAAGCGGCTATTTATATCACCCTAATTATTTATTCACTTTCCGATCTTTTTTCTACAAACGTTCTTAAAATTTTGACAAGAAGTATTCCATGTCGGCATTCAAATAACAGGAAATTTAAAATTAATATATAATTTGCAAGACAGTGATTTGAAAGCAAGTCAGACACTTTCACTCCCAGTAATGTAGCTATTTATATCATCCCTAATTACTTATCCACTTTTCAATTCTTTGTCTACAAAAGCTCTTAAAAGTTAACAGAGAAATGCTGAAGCAAGTCAGACACTTTCATTCTCAGTAATGTAGCTATTTGTATATCATACCTAAAAATCTGTCTACTGTTAAGTGTTATAGTATTTTTCTATAAACGTTCTTTAAAATTTTGACAAAGTAATGATAACATCCCTAGTTCTCTTCTTGATTTTGAATATTTTTTAATTTCATATTATTATAAACATATTTGAAGAACTTAACATTCTTGTACAATATGGCAAGATTTTGTTAATTTAAAAGCCAGACAGATACTTTGTCTTCAGTGGTGTTGCTATATTCCCTATCTCTTTTATGCCGATATATTTCTATAAGTTCTTTTCTTCTATAGATCTAAAAATGTCAAAAAAATTTCCAGTCGCATTTGTTGATATTAAAAAGTACTTGGTAAAACTTTATTAATTTGGAAGTCAGACAAAGACTTCGGCTTCAATGGTGTTGCTAAATATATCATCCCTAACACACTTCTTCATTGAAAAATTTTCTGTAGCAATAATTCTTAAAATCTTTTTTTTAAATTTTATATAATTTATAGATATATTTGAAGAAATTAAAAATTCATTTATACGTAAGTAGGTAAGCCTTTATTAAATTAGATGCCGGACAGACTTTTCATCTCCCGTAAAATTGCTAAAATTATCACCCCATATACCAGCACAATTCTACAAGTTCTTTTTAGTAATCAATCTTTAAATCTTTTCACATCATTATACACATATTTAAAGAAATTGCAATTGTTTTAAACTTTAGCAAGCCTTTCTTAAATTGGATGCCAGACAGAGACGTTCATCTCCTGTGATATTGCTAAAATTATCATCCCTACATGGTTAAGGAATGCAGCCAGTGACGCACTGCAGGCAGTTATACAGTAAGGTATCTTGACCCTAACTCTAATAGCCAACTTCCATGTGTAAACTTTGCAGGGCTTTCCTACTTCAATCACTGTCCAAACAAACCCCTTTGATGCTATAAGATTAAACTTTATCAGCACTTATTAATTCCTGTAAAACACACAAGAGACATCAATATGAATGCATACAGACTGCAAAGTCTCCTTGTCAGAGTCAACATACCAATGTACATGCCTAAGATAGCTCTATTCTGTTGTATTCAACAGAAGGCCATAACTTACTCTTAGTATGGCTAAAACAATCTTTGCTTCTCCAGCCTGTATCGCAATGGTCGAGATTGTTGTCACAGGTAGTGGCACTTGAGTTTCTTGAATTTGGTCTTGTCGTTCGGCCATTGCCGTTTCTTTTTTCTTCTTCTTCGTAAATATAAAACAATCGTTTTATCCCTTCAGAACGGTGATCTAACACAAACAAAATGCTACTTGCAGGGTTGAGGTAATGGTGCCATACCACGCTCACACTAACACAGCCTACACCGCACTGAAGAAAACTACTCCAACACTTTATCTATATAGTCACTGGGGGCCCCAATTACACAAACCCACATAAGTTAATATTCAACAGCATCTCCCATATAAGGCAGTCTCACAACCATATAAGGTAACCTTGCAACCAAATAAGGTAACCCTATAACCTTATATGTTTATGTTTTCTGATCATCAAGTCTGTCATCTGCTAAGTTTATATCTAAATTATAATCATGTAATACACACCTCACTGCTCACGCAGTATTATAAAAACCACACTGAAGTCATTTTAAAATCAGAACAAGGCTGAGGGTAGTTTTGTTTCGAAACAAACAAAAAACCTACAACTGTGGACACTGTAGTGTAAAACTATATAAGTAAAAGGACTTTATAACACAGAGACCCAACAAATCAAAAGATCAGCCCAAATCTCAATGTCTATATACAATGATTTAATACTGCGCCATTGACGTACAACTTCTCAACAAAAAAAAAACACAAAGTAAATAGTAGACAGATTTCATCCAAGTCATGAATATACAATGCATAGTGTCAATTTACTCAAGTGGTAAATACATGTAAAGTTTAAAAGTCAATTGATGTGAACTGACTAGCTTGACTTGACCAAGGTCGGTCTGAAGGATCAACCCAGTCAACTGAAACCATCATAAACTCAGAGACTATAAACTCTACGATCTACTCAAGCATTTTTCTTCTTTACACAGAGTTGTAATCACAACATGTCAGAAAATTTAGAAGAAAGTCACATACATGTCTCAACATATTTCAAAATTTCTAATAGAAAAATACATCAATTTCTTTTTGTTCAGCTTCCAATTTCAGTACCACAAATGCACAATTTATTCTTAAAATTTCAACATATTTAGGAATAAGCAACAACTTTTGACAAAGATTACCATATGGAAAACTGTACAAAACTTCACTTTTTTCTAGGCCTCCAAAATTTCAAAACCAAAAGTAGACACCTTATTCTGAAACTTTCACAAGCAACACATTTTTATGAGGTATATGAACTTAATTTTTTTCTCAGCTTCCCCCACAAAATTTACATCAAAAGCCAAACTATTCTCAAACTTTCACATATCACAGAACAAGCAACAAATTTGTTTTTCTGTTTGTCCGAGTGAAAGAAAATATCAAATGAGGCCAGGGCAGTTCCCAAAAAGAAAAACCTCAGCTCCCAAAATATCAATATCAAAAGTACATACAGTATTCTGACTCTTACATATACATTTCACAAGACACAATTTTTTATTCTGTGTGGCTGAGTCAGTCGTAAGAAATTAACATGAGGCCAGGGCAGAGTTTCATAAGTTTCACAAGGACAGTGACCAGCTTGAACTGGAAAGTATTACATGGTGTAAAAATATGACGATTTAGTAACACAAGATGGTGCAGCCATTACCACATAGCCTTCATCAACCAAGTGAGTATCATCTTATCTGAATTTGTGGTGTCAGCTAATAGTTGTCTATAAACGGAATCTCTGGTATGCACTGTCCAGCTGCAAATAGCATGCAGACACATCATGCTATCTATATTATATATATAGAATCTGATATATTTTGTCAGTTCAGGGCATTAGCAACTGACAACTAAATTATATGATCAGATATTTTTGTTTTTGTGCAATAATTTTGAACTTATAAATTTATTTAGGTTTGAGTTTGAGTATTATATTATCCTTGTATTAATCATATTATTTTAATCCTTGTTTTATCATACAATGTGAATATTTTTGTATAGCTAATGTACTCCTGTTAGTTATGTACGACAACTGACAACAACATTTTTCAACAATTTTTGTAATTTTTCTGGAATATATTAATTTATGTTGGTTGGAATCAAAGGATTAAGGTCTATTTTTATAATCATATCACCCCTTTTTTAAATATATCTATTGTTCTTTAGACCTAATAAAAAAAATTGTGTGGTTCCAATTGCGCTCAATTTTAGAATAGGTGGGGTAGGTAGATTTTTATTTTATTTTACTACATTTTTTTTCTCCATGCATGAGTGTCTAGTTCAGGTAGTTATGTTTTCCATTGTGGTCTCTGTGTTATTGGTTTCTTCCTATCAGATGTACAGCCATTACATGTACAGATTGGAAGAACAGTTTTATATAGACTTTTTAAGTTGATGTCAGTTTCAACACCCACTATTTCTGGCGAGACTTCACAATTTTCGCTATTTTATTATTTTTTACTCAAATATGTAGAAAAAAGTTTAGGGTCAGCAGTGAAAAACTAGATGGGGTCAGGTAACTGGAACAAAGCAATTTTTTTTAAACCTTATTGGAAAACCAGCCTTATAAAAAACAATTGCTAGTTTCTCATAGCACTTCACAAACCACACATGAGTACAGATTTGAAACTTCAAACAAAGTCTTATACCGGTAATAGTTTTTTTAAAATCAAATCAAAGACAAGTTTTGATATTAAAAGGAAGTTGAACATATCAACCTTTTTATAAATTAAAGAGATTGGACAGTCTCTATATTTAATTGTATCATTTCATGTGAAATATAGGAAACTTGTAAAAGGAAATTGAACACTATAATTCAACAGCAATTTGGATGTTTTAAAGGACACCAATAAATGCACTAAATAATTAATATATTTTACACAGTTTTAACTGAAATTTAAGCAAGGCACACGCATATACCAACCCCACCCCACCCCACCCCACCCATGTTCTTGATTAACAAACATCAACCATACATCTATATCAAAAAGTGGCCATATGGATGAGCATTAGGTATTTACTTTGGATTTTTTATTTATAAAACAATTTTTTCATAACTTCCTTCCTACTTGAAAAATCAATGTGAAACAACATAGACCAAGACTGTGTTTGTAACTCAATACCTTGCAAAAAGCTAAAAATGTTTTAAATGTTTTGTTATTGCACGTACTACAATAACAAACATTTCATACATCTATTCAAGTTTTGTAATATTGAGTTACAAACAAGGACTTTGCATATGTTGTATTACATTGGTTTTTCAAGTAGGAAGTTATGAAAAAAAATTTTTATACATAAAAAATAAAAATAAAATACACAATCCTCGTCCATATGGCCACTTTAAGTCACTGAACACACCACTTTTCAGTATGTGTACATTCATTTTATTCTAATGCTCAAGTGAATACTCCCACTATGGATGTCCCAGGGTCCCAAATTACTGTACTCAACTGCATTTCAACCCATCATCTTTGTATCCATGCATACAAGGATGTTTACCTTGTATCACAGACATAGTAATAATCAATGTCTGTGCTTACATACAGATTTAATGGTGTACACGCGCACGCAGCATGCACGCACACACAGATAGCCATACTCACACACAATGTGCACACATAATAATTAATGTGGACAGATACATTTGTGTATACACACACACGTGCACATACGTAGACAGACACATACATACACATATATACATGTGCAGAAAATATAAGAATAAAATCAAGAACATGGGTGGGGTGGGATGGGATGGGGTGGGGTGGGGTGTGTATATGTGTGTGCCTTGCACAAATTTCAGTTAAAATATATTAGTTATATAGTGCATTTATCGGTGTCCTTAAAAACATCCAAATTGCTGTTGAATTATAGAGTTCTATTTCAACACACACACACACAAACACACACACACACACACACACACACACACACACACACACGCACACACACGCACACACACACACACACACACACACACACACACACACACACACACACCTGCACATACATAGACATTCACATACACACATATATAATTATATATATGTGTGTATGTGTGCACAGATGCACACACATACTTTTCATTTCTACATTCTTTCTTTCTTGCTTACTTTAAATGATGACAGAAAATAAACACTTATCCACATAAATAAGCACACACTACACATCTGAATAGTTCAGGAAATAGAACAGTTTGGATTGCACATTTGTACAGTTCAATCAAATGAAACAAATTTGAAAATTATCTACTAGGTGAATGTTGAAAATATGACCTTGGTAATTCTAAAACTTTCTAAGACTGAGTGGTCTTACTAAACATAACAATAAAATACTTGTTCTAATCCTTTTGCATTCTAATAGTACTACTGGAATACAATCTGATTAAAATGTAATGTAGGAATCAACTCAATATCATATTTAATTTACTTTCATTTTTTCAGGGGTGATAGTTTCGCATTCTAAATACAATTGGTACACAATTTGATCAATAGCTGATGTAATAATCAGTACAATTACATACTATTATTTTCTATTCGAGTATTTTTGGGGGGGTTGCTTAGTTTTTGAGTTTTTTTGTTTTGTTTTGCCTGGGGGTGGGGGTGGGGGGTTAAATCTTTCCCATTCTAGAAACCGTTGATAAACAATCTGATTAAAACCTGATGTACGAATCAGCGTAATTTCATTTATTCAATTTGTTTTTTCTATTCATTTTTTTTCCAAGTGAGGGAAGGTTTTTTTAATTCTCTCCCATTCAAACATTAATGTTGATAAACAATTTAATTAAAAATCTAGTGTAAGAATGGCTCAAATTCATGTATTTCTCTTTTTGGGGTGGGAGAAGGGGTGTTATTTCTTTTTTCATTTTCCGTAAAGTATTTTTCTTTCCGTAACTGGATTTTCTCATACACAGTTCCCTCTTATGTACAGTAAAGGTGGGAATTTTCAACAAAGATAACATTTCACTAAAATGAAGCAACAAATACTGACTAAATTCATAACATCTTCTGAATGTACCAACACACAATGCAGTAATTCATAAAATTAGTCTTTGGGAACCAGTTGAAGACTGTAAAATGGTAAAGTTGATAGTTGCAAAAATATCTACATTTAATTAAATATTTTTGCTAATGTGTAAAAATAAAGCATCATCATAGACTTAGCCTCTTTACGGAAGCACTTAACAGACGCCCCCGTACAAATGTTATTGCATCAGCAGAAAAATGTGGTCTGGCTTGTAAGAATGAAATAATGGTATCATCGAGTTAATCAACTTAATGTCATCCAATCTGAACTCCAGTTTCCTCCTGCTTTGACTCTAGGGCATGTGGGTGTTGCACAAGTGCCATTTGTATTTCAATTACCAAATTTTGTTTGGATAATAAAATATATATTATTTTTATTATCATAAGCTGGTAATCTGTTTGACTAATGGAAATCAATAGAAAATTGTAAGTGAAATAATTCACATAGCTACTCTGACAAAGGTAAAGTGTTAAAATGAAAACTATCAGTAGTCCAGGACCCATAGACACACACCTGCTAAACAACACATCTACATGTAGACTACCAGATTTACAAGATGGTCGTCTTTCAGACCAACGGAAATCAATAGAAAACTGTAGCTGAAACAGTTCCCTTGGCTAAATTAGTAAATCTGAGTACCAAGGGTAGAAATAAATTTAAACCCAGACAGGGCAGTTGTCGAGGACACAGCCTACTACACATTGTATCTAGACTACCAAATATAAAGTTGATAGTCTATTAGCCCAATCAAAAGAAAACTGTAGCTGAAACAGCTCACTTGGCTAAATCTGTCTACCAAGGGAAGAAGATAAATTCAAACCCAAGGCTTGAAATTAGCAGTAGTCCGAGACACATAGACTACTAAACATTGTATCTAGACTACCAAATTAGCAGTAGTCCAGGACATATAGACTACCAAACATTGCATCTAGACTACCAAATTAGCAGTAGTCCAGGACATATAGACTACCAAACATTGTATCTAGACTACCAAATTAGCAGTAGTCCAGGACATATAGACTACCAAATTAGCAGTAGTACAGGACATATAGACTACTACACATTGTATATAGACTACCAAATTAGCAGTAGTCCACGGCACAGACTACTAAACATTGTATCTAAACTACCAAATTAGCAGTAGTCCAGGACACAGACTACTAAATAGTGTATCTAGACTACCAAATTAGCAGTAGTGCAGGACACATAGACTACCAAACATTGTATCTAGACTACCAAATTAGCAGTAGTCCAAGGCACAGACTACTAAACACTGTATCTAGACTACCAAATTAGCAGTAGTCCGGGACATATAGACTACTAAACATTGTATCTAGACTAACAAATTAGCAGTAGTCCAAGGCACAGACTACTAAACACTGTATCTAGACTACCAAATTAGCAGTAGTCCGGGGCACATAGACCACCAAACATTGTATCTCGACTACCAAATTAGCAGTAGTCCGGAGCACATAGACTACCAAACATTGTATCTAGACTACCAAATTAGCAGTAGTCCAGGACACATAGACTACTAAACATTGTATCTAGACTACCAAATTAGCAGTAGTCCACGGCACAGACTACTAAACATTGTATCTAAACTATCAAATTAGCAGTAGTCTAGAACACAGACTACTAAATAGTGTATCTAGACTACCAAATTAGCAGTAGTGCAGGACACATTGACTACTATTAAAACATTGTATCTAGACTACCAAATTAGCAGTAGTCCAAGACACATACACTACTAAACATTGTATCTAAACTACCAAATTAGCAGTAGTCCAGGACACAGACTACTAAACATTGTATCTAGACTACCAAATTAGCAGTAGTCCTGGACACAGACTACTAAATAGTATATCTAGACTACCAAATTTGTACGGTGGTAGTCTGTTTTATAGACCAATTCAAATTGATAGAAATTTGCAGCTGAGACAGTTCACTTGTCTAAATCTGATTACCCAGTATCGACGTTAGTAGAATCCTACATTGGACTCTTCCTAGCATAGGCAATCTTGCCAACATACCAACACAACACAGCCAAGCCCAGACATCATTATGACTAATCAATATGTACAGTTAAACATATTTGTAGACCACACCATCCTGACCAGTACGTATTTCATTCCCCAAGTCACTACTGACTAATCCGTGTATACATGTACGTAGCAAGCTTAGCAGACTCAACCTGGCCTGGGAATACTCGGCTTTGGCTACATAGTTGACATATTGCCAAACTTTGTGGCGAAACTAGAAATCAAGATATTAAATCTGTATGTGTGTAGATATATGTTATCGGTGTGATATTAATACCATGATAATAATGTATGATTTAAGATTGACCAAGATACGAGTTGTCCCCATAGTTTTATTAGCTGAAAGGTGTCAGCAACAGTTGCACTGAATACTGTGGACTGACTGGATGAGTTATTTACAAGTAGTTTTGACTTTCCTTATGCACTGTCCACAAAATTAAAGTGTGCCTGGCACAGCCTAAATTACAATTTTACAGTCCCTAATTATTATGGTAATACTAGTATCTGTAAGGTATCCAAACAACTGTTTTTGACATCTAAACTGCAATGATAATGTCTCTCGTGACAGTGAAAGTCAGACAACTTGACTATAGTAGATGTGCTTGACACGTTGATGTTCCAATTCAAACACTCTCAATTACCTACAAAATAACTTGCATCTACTATCTAAAAAATATACAATGCTGTCTTGGACAATGAAAGTGGATAGGGTTTTATAGCAGTGACTTTTACCCTACTCTGTCTGTTAAGGGTGTTAAGGGCAACATCTTTTCTTTCATTTGTTTCTGAGGTACGACATACAAATGATAAAGTTGGTGAGTACGTTTTGTTAATTATTGACTAAATTCTGCCTCATCAGCAGAGGGTTTATTTATATCTATGATGTACCACAGACACTACTGTGCATGCACAAGACAAGCATGCACTTTTCCTGGTACACGAGTTGAGTATGGTTTAGTCATGATAACTGAGTTTTGCACTAGCACATCAGGTACTATAGGAAAGGTTTAACATGCTTCACAAATGAACCAAAAACAAAGCGAATCATTGATAATTTAGATAGATTTTTGTAAGATTCTTCAATGCTAATTTACAGTCTTTAAATTTCCTAATTTTATGTAGAATTGTATTTTTATTTTTGTGGGTGTAGCTCTTCTTTTTTATAACTTTTTCCTCGTCTCCTGTCATTGTGTCTTTCAGAAATTGCTCTTTTTAATATTGAAAAAAAAGTGTGATTATACAGTACAAAATGAAGAAATTGTCCATATACATTCCACTTTCTGGATTAAATACAGTTGAGTTGTAATTATAGTAATAAGTGTGTTTCTTGACCGCTTGGTACTTCTGAGCCCGTCTTGATTCAGTGAAAATCACATTCCAAAACAGCTAATTTTCATAACAATAACCTATTGTAGTACACCCCTAACAATGCTGACGAGATGTCAGAGAAAATTTGAGATTCACTTCCAAGAATTTATCTGACTCTGTGAGTAGAAATTTTCATTACTAAGCTAATTTTCAGTTCATTATATGTTGGCATGGCAGTATTTCTGATATCTATGAAACATCATCTGTAGTAGTCTACTCCAGCGTACTGAGTAACTCAACCATCACTTGGTATTTGCAGAGCTCAAATATGATATCCACGCATAGCATTATAGAAATGCTTAGATGACATTATAAAATACTGCAATGTAAAAGAACACACCTACTATACCACCAACGCAGCTAACAATGCCAGAAGATAACTTTAATGAGATCCATGGCATTTAACATTATACTATAACAATTTTAATATAGTTTTTATATAACTTAGAAATGTTTACATCCAAATTTCAATCATAATAACTCAGTTTGTGCCAGCTGAACTTGTAATTCTACTTTTTACTCAAATTTCACATCAGATGAAACATATAAAGTCAAAAAAAGAAGTTGAGAGCAAAAAAGCGAGAATTTCTTAGTAAAATATTTGAATTCCTTGGTGAAAGACTTGAATAATTTGATGTTTGATTTCCTAGAAGTTAAATTCATTTCTCCACATTCTTAATGAAGTTTTACTTCTACTTTCACTTTAGCAAAAGTAATGAAATGAAATTGAAAGAGAAAATTCCCTAACTAGTAAAATAGAATTTTGACTATTTGGTTCTTGATTTCTATAAATATATACATTTTCAAATGTTTTATAATCAAGATTTAATTCTAGTTCTAATTCTTTATATGTTAAAACAGGCTAATAAACAGGATTCTTCTCGGTCTCTAGTTTATGTTCGAAGGTGTTTTAATGGATTTTAAATACTTCAATAATTTCTGGGTTTTTACATAGTTTTAATTTTTTTAATTTTTTGTATTACTGTATTTTATCTGTGTTTTTGTATGATATGGGATTGTTGATCATCATGTCACGTGTATGCTGCAAGAATAATAATATAAAAAATTGTTAAAGTTTACTCACCTCTTCCATCCCCTGTTTTAGTCTTTTCAGCAATTCTGGATCCAATGGTTCACCCCTAACTCCTGCATCATCCCTCTCAGTTCCAACACCTGATCCCAAGGGTGCAACTCTTTCCATGTAAACTTCTCTGCCTGGTAATTCCGGATCTGAGTACACTTCTCCTTCCGAAGAAAATCCTTCCATATGTTTTGGCACCTCTCTTCTGGGTAGGACTCCCCTTTCTGCTGGCAACTCCATTCCGGGTGGCATTCCCATTTCTGTAGGTACTTCCTTTCTAGTGACTATCTCCTCCTGCATTGGAGTTCCTCTGCCAGCTATTCCGACAACTCCAGGTGTATCTTCTTGGACATCTCCAGTACCTTTCCCAGTATACCTTATCTCAATAACTTCCTTCTTGTACTCGACCTCTCTGACTCTGCGTCCTGGAGAAGCAGTTCTGCTTCTAGGCTGGGGTTCTTTTCCATGATTCCAGACATCCTCCAATTCATTCTTCTTAGATTCTAGTCGGTGGATAAGTCTACGTATAATTCGGGCAGTAGCTTTGTACTCTTCTGGCGTTTCAACACCTGGACCAAGAGGTACCCTTGCAAAAATGAAAATACCAACAAATATTTATAAAATAAAAACATACTTTCATATTCTGATTACCATCATTTTGTTCAAAACCGGGTTTTTCTATCCTCAATTACACAACATCTAGGTATTACTCTGGTAGATAGACACAATTAAAACTACTGTCACAACATGTCGATACAACAGTGATAAGACATTGACTGGATGTTGGTTTAATTATGGTCTCAGTAGGGAGGTGTCTCTGTAAACTGTTTATTTAGAGTTCCATAAACTTGCATTGCTGTTTTGGGACTTCCAATGTTTACACTATCTTGATCACAGGGTGAATAGAATCACACAACAGAGGAACCACTATCACCCATTTCTGTAATCTACCACATTGAAGAACAATAGATTTAGTGTGCGCCTATCTCAGTAAACCGACAGCTGGATTACCAGTGTCGTATTAAAATTTGCCAAATAAACATGATGTTCCCTAAAACACCTCTAAGATATACATTAAATTCCTATTTCACCATCAATTGGTCTTGCAAGATTGATTTCTCTTGGTCTAACAGACTACTACCTTATAAATTAGGTAATCTAGATATGGTGTTTAGTAGTATTTGTGTCCTAGACTATTGCTAATTTAAAGACCTAAACATAAATATTCAAGTCTGCACTGGGGTAATATCAGAACAAGCACTCCCCAGAGAAGTTCTGATAGTCTAGCGCCCTCAATGTCCATAATGATTTTACCTTTCTGTAGCAATAACTGGTAACGACAGTCTCTCTAGCAATGCTCTGCCCATAGCAACTGTATCCACATAATGCTTCATTAGTTGTTCTTTCTCTTGTGTGAAGGGTTGAAGAATTTCCTTTCGTTTATCTTCATGACTATCTCTGAGGTGTGGCCATATTGTCCACATGAAATCATCTAGTCTGTCTATGAGCTGTGAATATCAATAAACATACATTAAAGTCCCCAAAGCTGTGGCTACAACAATGTGACTAAAATCCGATGTAGTGTACATGTTGCGATTTCTTTTTGGTTATTACGTTTACTGTCCTTTGTTCTTTTGTGAGCACTCGTTACATACTTCTGACACAATACCATAGGCTTTCCCAAACCCAATCTCATACTCATGAGTAGCCAACCAGAATCTATCTTACACTATAACACTCAGTTTTCAAAACTGAAAAAATAGAAGCACCAAAAAATAACAATAATATCATCGTCTATGCCCGTGCTCATGCTCATGCTCTTTTTGAAGAGCGCTCTGAAGTACTGTACCCGTACCTTTCATTGCATTACATGTTTCATTGTTTGAGTGAATTCTGGTTGAGTGTATGACTGCTGTGCTTCTAAATTGTCAAATCAGTCAACTGATCAATCGAATGCTAAATGACTATGATTTAAAACAAATGCATTACAGAATAAAATGCCCACAAATTGGGGCAAAAATGGTTAAAACTTTACCCAAATAAAACAGGGTAAAAAACAACGGCAAAATTCTTGTGAACTTACTGTTTCAGTATTTCTATGAAATGTATAGGATACAGACAGTCTGGATGATCTTTCACCAATTGCATGTGAGAACTGTCTCCAAGCTCTGGCAAGTTTTTGTGCTCTTTCATGGTTTTGTGTTAGATCAAAATGAAGTGATCTTCTTAGTACCAGTGCTGCTTGTAATAGCTGTTTACCATATTCATAGGTACCCTACACAAATACAGTTACAATTCTTTGATTAATATGATGGGGACAAATCATGGAGATACTGAACACAACTTTTGAGTTAATCTCTGATGTGTTTTTATGCTGTAGACAGCAAGATACATCACGTCATTCTGCCCTCACCAGCATCCTCTCTCTGCATAAAGGGATCGACTAATGAGCGAGGGCACACTGTCACTGTGTACCTTACAGACTTTCTATTCCACAGATCAAAATGAAGAGATTTTCTCAACACCAGTGATGATTTGGTGGAGTCACCTTAGTTTGTTTTCTCACCTTGGCAGTGTTTTCAAATTTGAGAGTTCTCTCTACAGATGTTCAGATTCCATTGCAGTATTTCAATTATCTGTATGTGTTCACTGGTGGTGGGGAAGGGGTGTTATGATGGAAGTAAAGGGGTTCAAGCAGGTACGGTTTATTACTTTTGCAGTGTTTTCAAATTTCATCTCTTCAGATGTTCAACTCCTATTGTGGTATGTCCAATATCTGTATGTGTTCAGTAGTAGTAGGGAAGGTGTGTTATGATGGAAGTAAGTTAGAGGTGGTGGTGGTGGTGGTGGTGGTGGTGGTGGTGGTGGTGGTGGTGGTGGTGGTGGTGGTGGTGGTGGTGGTGGGGGGGGGGGGTTCAAGCAGGTTTGTTTCCTTACCTTGGCAGTGTTTTCAAATTTGAGATGTTCTCTCTTCAGATGTTCAGCTTCCATTGCAGTATGTCCAATGTCTATATGTGTTTTCACCATGACATCACATAGCTCTAATAACCATATTATGGCCTTTGAGAGAACAAAATGATGTTACTGGCATTGCATAGACAATGTAATAATGATATGAAAATCATTTACATATTATTTTACAAAAAAATAATATGTAAAATGATATTATACCTGCAAAAGTTTACTTTAAGAAAAATGCAAAAACAATGTCAATTTTGAAAGTTTTTGACTAATATTTTGTGCATCACAGAATATATTGTCATATATGCACACTGTTGTGTTGTGAACGACTAAGGAATGACTCCTGTATTTTCTGTTTGGACATGTACGATTTGGTTTACATATTGTATAAACATTTATTAATATTATCACTAACCTGGTCAGCATCCCTTTCACAAGTCCTTAACTGTAAGATTTGTTGTAATTTGAGTTTACGGACTTCAGCCATCTCGTCACAGGTTAATTTCCTTCCCTGTAACTCATCCAATATTCTCTGTACATGGTCTTTGTGAGAGGTGTAATCAGGTGTGATGTCTTTACCAAATGCATTTTTCACTGTCTCAGACATCATATCAAGCAACGCATGACCTTCTCGAATGGCCTGTTCTACTATCAATGCTAAGGAAAATAAGAATATCTGGTTATCCTTCAAGTAAGGTGTGATATTGACTGCAAAGATACATTGTTATTAAGCTGCCATCAGGCTTCTCTTTCTTGAAGTGGTATCTGATAATGTGGCATAACAAGTCATATCGTAAAGACTATGAACTACTTCATATGGTTTGTTCTACTATCATTGCTAAGGAAAATAAGAAAATCTGTTTATCTTGCTAGCAAAGTGTGATCTAGACCATAAAATATACATTGTGTCATTCAGCCGCAACGGGGCATCTCTTTCTTGAAGTGGTACCTGATACGATGTCGTATCTTAAAGACTAGGTGTGACCTTCTACCTAGGTGTGACCTTTTTGGATGGTCTGTTCTACAATCATTGCTTAGGAAAGTAAGAAAGTCTGGTTATCCTACATCTACTTTCTTCATACATATTTGTTTTTTGTACTTGATAACAAGTGCAAACATATATGCCATATTCTGGTTATCAGAAAAACAAAAAACTGTAAGGTTTGGCCACTAGGTGCACTGTTCATAGGTAGCTTTTTGGAAAAAGTTGTAATTTTTCAGACAAATGCCACTCTCGGAAATAGACATATAATTTCATATACTTTGGGTTCTAGAGAACAGATTGATTTCACAGAATTGCCAAGAAACACCAAATTGAAACTCTGTTTCACCTCATTTAGCCTCATGTAGGGCGCCCTCTATTGACACTTATTTACTCATCTGTTAAAACTACATGTTGGGGTTTTGTTGGATGTAAATAAAACAGTAAAGTTGTACTTACAAAACGTACTCCATTTTTCATGTAACTTTCTGAGTGCTTTCTGTGCACTCTCTACATCATCAGCTACTATGTCACTTTGTAACAGGCCTAAGAAATCTTCTAAATTAGATAAAACCTATAATCAAAAATAGAAACAGTATTCTCAGTGTAATTTCCCATAAGAGGGCTCTGAGATTGGTACTACTCCGGTAATCAAGGCTTCGGTTTACGAAGACAGACACAAACTGAAAGTATTGTTGTATGATGTGGTAGATTACACAGGTGGGTGATAGTGGTGTCTCTGTCATGTGAATCTCATCACCCTGTAATCAAAACACTACTCTGGCAATTGAGGTCTCAGTTTACTAAGACAGACACAAACTAAAGCTATTGTTCAATGTGGTAGACTACACAAGAAGGTGACAGTGGTATCTCTGCTGTGTGAATATGATCACCCTGTGATTGAGATAGCATAAACATTGGAAGTCCCAAAACAGTACATTGCAAGTTTATAAAGCTAGCTTTCAAGATAGTGTAAACATTAGAAGTCCCAAAACAGTACACTGCAAGTTTTTGGAACTAGTTTACAGAGAGACACCTCCCTACTGAGACTACAATTAAACCAACACCCATTATGTATCACAACACTGCAACAATAGTTTTAGTTTGTATTTATCTAAGTAAACTGAAGCCTGGATTACCAGAGTAATATGTTTCTCCCAGAGAGTTTATAGGATACATGTATCATATCATTTCAACAAAACAATAGAAATAAATCAACATAAACAAAATAGTCTATTCACATGAAATTAGTCAATGTGCTATGAAATAATCCTGGGAGTACACCTGGTAACATCTCTTGACGTTACCAGCTAAAGATCACGAAAAGAGAATCTGAATATGATGGTTGTTTTGATTCCATTTTCCGTAAAATGAAGTGGTTTGGAGTCTGATTTCATTAGAGGACTTGGTGAAATTGTTACTTTGTACAGGGACATTGCTGAAATTGTAAACTAACTCACAATCATATTATGGCAATATGTTGTTTTCACTACATTGGGTTGAGACAACAGGGTACAGCAGATTTGAGACATACTGCTATAGGTAAAAGACAATGAATTATCATTTCTTCTTGGGTACAACAAAAAAGGTACCATTGTTTGCATTTGAAAATATATTAAATGAATGTGTTCATTCAATCATCCTGTGTGTCTAATGCTGAAACTCCACGGCATTCTCTTCTAGTGGCCCAAATAGCCCTACATTACTACACCACTAGAGGGCGCTCTTTTGGTTGAAAGGGTATCAGTACAAATACAGCACTGACTACTATTACACAGCTTAATAGAACACTCTTGTTCTGACAAGGACTATTACATAATCATACTTACATCTTGCACAAGTCGGTGGAATCGTACTGAGGTAATAAGTAAATTTCGTCTTCTTTCAAGTCTTGAGGCGTAACTTCGGCAAACAGTATCCATGTAGTCTCGCTGGGAATGAATGTCACTGGCCGACGGATGATTCTCTTTGATCAAAGTACTAGCTACATGTCGTAATTCGGCATACATACCATACGTATCCTATTAAAATGGTGTAGAGATAGTCAAGTCAGTATGTGATAACCAGTTTTTCAAATCAAACGAATTGTACAGCACCAAACTCGGGAAACAGATTTTTACAGGCTACACTTTAGCTTTTCCCTGTTTTCCGGCCATAGAACTCTCAATTGTATTCTATACAGATGTGTTGTACAATTTCTCTAGTTTGTCAATTTCTGTATATGTATGGCATACTGTGACAAATTCTTTCTATGGCAAATAAACAATAAAATAAACAATATATAACATAAAGGAATAACAATTCATTCTCCCACACTTGCTCTTGTTCTGAGTGTTCTCAATACTTCTTCAGGCCAACTGATCGCCTAGCAACTCAAACAACAGCAAGTCCATCTCTATAAAATCTTTGTACATAAGGTCAGTGACCATGGTACATGGTATCGAATGAAATTTTGCATTTTGCATTTTATTTTTATTTTTATCATTACAACCAACTAGCCAAAAGTCTTAAAAATTGGAATCTTACAATTTATATAACTAACTTGTGAAGAGTGTTAGTGAAACTCATAACTTACTGTACACTTGAGTTCCAGTTTCTCATGTTCCCGTCTGAGTTTATCGGCTTCATTATATGAAGTACCAATATCGTGTTGAGATGCTAAAAGTTTCTCTCCTGGACCTAAAATCCAGTCTACAACCTGTAGGAAAGACATACAATGTTTTGATGATCTTTGTCTGTGAAAAATACACAGCTAGCTATAGTCCACAATCTGATATATGCTGTCAGTCCATTCGAATTTGTGATACCCACCCCCCCCCCCCCCACACACACACACACACACACAATTTCAAAATATAAAGATTTAAACTCTGCATGAAAGCTTTATCTTGAATTGTCAGATTTTTTTGAACTTCTTTTAGACCACCAAATTTAGACTGGTGACTTTTATTTTCCCTCAGGGGAATATTCTCCCTAAGGGAAACACCACTCCAGGAAATATTCACAACATTTTCAATGAAGGTAATAGGTTTGTAATAGGGTCATGAATATTCATTGTTCAACCATTGCATGAACATTTCTGCCGACTCCCATGATGCAATGTGGCCCACAATAAAGATCCTCAAATGAGGGACAACTTCAACTTGATGTATCTCCGAAATCACATGAAATGCAAGTAATGTAAAACCACGACATGACCCTCTGAGAGCCAAAGTTCAAACCCAAACTTTATTTTCTGGAGTGGTGTTCCTCTTTAGGTTTTTAGTCTATAACCTGTATATATATAAGGGACAGACAACTTTGTGTGTTTATGTCTAAAGTGGTGGGTTGAGAGTCAATATCAAACTTGTATGGTAATTCCTCCCAGAGTTTATCAAGTTGTCACTCAAAAGACTGAACACTTGATGCTGAAACCACAGACTGTGGCAAACTGTCCAAATATTAACACTTCTGTGTACAGAGACAATACTCACCCTTTTTATGCCACTTCTTAGATCACCTAACTTCACATGTTGTACCAGTTCTCTGTCAAGTTCATCTAAATACTGTTCTAGTTTCATTTGTTTGGCTTGTAACTGGTCCAGCAATCTCTTGGCATGATTTCTCATGATAATTTGGTCCTCTGTTTGGTAAAATTCTGTTCCTTGAGAGAAGCCTGATTCTTTGTCTTGCTGAAGCTGCCGTAAAAGTTTTTGACCTGTGAAACCACAAGTATTAAATCAATATAATGAAATAGTACTGATTATATATTGTTAGCACAATATTACAGAGTCACACCTTATGAAAATTCTCATTACCTAAAATCGAATTTTACCATTTAGGCAAGTTATAGTAACAACAATAGTTTGATTCCTTGGTTTACATCATGCCTTCCACTACAAGTGATACACATGCAATACTATAGGCACAAAGGCCAAGAAGTCAACTTTCTTGTTCTATAAAATGCTATTACAGGTACAGAGAATTTCTTGGTCAACATTATGACTTATTACTCTCCACATGCTACATATGCATTACTGTGAGTTTGGTCGTCACAACTTTCACTTTAAATCTCTCATGTTGCCATGGTAATTCTTATTTGACAAAGTGTTTCTCCTTACCTGACATAATAAGTGAGTTTGGTTGAGTCACAACTTTGTCTTTAAGTCTCTGATGTTGCCATAGTAATTCTTCTGGTTTGATAGGTTCTTCATCCTGTAACTGACTGATAAGTTCTGTTTCTGCTTGATCAAGTCTTTTCAACATGGCCACTGTCTCCTTGACGAATTTTTCATAATCCTGTGGAAATCGGAATTCAAATATAAGTTGATAAGAACACTTTTATTTTATTGTTATTCCAAACTTTATGTCACTTTTGTGGAAAAATACACACACTGGCAAAATTAATGAAGATAAATACGAAAAAAGAAAATTTAGAATTTCACGGACAATAAAAGAATTGGATACTTTGATGAAGGGAGAGAAACCTAGGATTTATACCTATTGTGAGATACATCATACCGTTCGGCCCTAGTCTTCCTTTCCTTTGCTACAGAGGGTAGGCCGATGTGTGAGGGCGCCCTAACATGGCATATCTTACAAACTACCCACCATTGCCAATCATGAGATACATCATATCGTTCAGCCCTAGTCTTCCTTTCCTTTGCTACAGAGGGTAGGCCGATGTGTGAGGGCGCCCTAACATGGCATATCTTACAAACTACCCACCATTGCCAATCATGAGATACATCATATCGTTCAGCCCTAGTCTTCCTTTCCTTTGCTACAGAGGGTAGGCCGATGTGTGAGGGCGCCCTAACATGGCATATCTTACAAACTACCCACCATTGCCAATCATGAGATACATCATATCGTTCAGCCCTAGTCTTCCTTTCCTTTGCTACAGAGGGTAGGCTGATGTGTGAGGGCGCCCTAACATGGCATATCTTACAAACTACCCACCATTGCCAATCATGAGATACATCATATCGTTCAGCCCTAGTCTTCCTTTCCTTTGCTACAGAGGGTAGGCCGATGTGTGAGGGCGCCCTAACATGGCATATCTTACAAACTACCCACCATTGCCAATCATGAGATACATCATATCATTCGGCCCTAGTCTTCCTTTCCTTTGCTACAGAGGGTAGGCCGATGTGTGAGGGCGCCCTAACATGGGATATCTTACAAACTACCAACCATTGCCAATTGTGAGATACATCATACCGTTCGGCCCTAGTCTTCCTTTCCTTTCCTACAGAGGGTAGGCCGATGTGTGAGGGCGCCCTAACATGGCATATCTTACAAACTCCCCACCATTGCCAATCGTGAGATACATCATATCGTTCGGCCCTAGTCTTCCTTTCCTTTCCTAGAGAGGGTAGGCCGATGTGTGAGGGCGCCCTAACATGGCACATCTTACAAACTACCCACCATTGCCATTTGTGAGATACATCATATCGTTCGGCCCTCCAACAACATCCCTATCTTTAAATGTGTGAGGGCGCCCTAACATGACGTAGCTTATCACTAGCAATACCTACCATTCTGCTTTGTAGCCATTCTGAATGGTTGTATATAAGATAGCCACCAAAGTCTGCTGTTAGTTGACTTGGGTCTACGTATCGTGTCAGTTTGGCTACACTGGAAAACATCATCACCTGAAAATAAACCAAATGTCAACACTAAATTAAACTGTAAAATACATCCTTATCATCCCTCTCCCTTTGTGGAAAGAAAGGAGAAGAGGCCCCACAATGGCTGATCTTTCAGTCATGGGTCATGTGCGCTTGGCTACACTCCAACACATACGAACACAAACCACAATGTACAGTATACTAAAAATTTATAATTTGCATTTGATCACGTCTAAACAGATGTTTTTTAACTACCCTATTTATGTTTGTTTTGTTTAGTTTTTGTTTTTGTTTACTATTTACCTCAAAGCCAAGTTGTGCTTTCTCTCTCTTCAAACTTTGACCAGCTTTTTGTTTCTCCCAGAAAGCTTCTGGTTTCACAATACCGACCATGTACACTTTTTCCATGAGTACTTCCTATATGGGGTGAAAAACACATGGTTTTTAAAAATGAATTTATTATACATACAAAATAATTCTCAACAGATATTATATAATAATGTTGGTTTTTATATAGTGCTTTCCCACTCTGTTCTCAAAGTGCTTTACAGTTATTACCCCTGTCATGGATCTATAGTGGCACAGCAGCCCTTTACTTTCTCAACTCCTTGGGGAGCATACAGTCTACTGCAGCCTTTGTAAGTGCATAGGATTAAAGCACTCACATTGCAACACATGCTGTTCCAGTCCAGTGTAAGCAACAACATCCAGGTACTAGAAATTAACAAGTATGTTGCTAGTCTGGTGTGAGTCCATTGGAAAAGTGACTCTTAAAGCTGCATAACTGCAACTGAAATTGAAACTGTTTCATTAGATATAATCACTTACTTGTACAGTGTTTTCGCTAAGGGCAGTAAGTAGGTAAATCTACTGGGGTTCCCATGTCATTTTACCTGGGTTCCCCAACCCTAGCAAAAACACTGTCGTAATATCGTATACTCTGATAGTATAATGAATAACTGTACAAGCCTACCTGTAATAGTTTGAGTACTGGTCTGACATTGTTCCATGAACTACCACGTGCATCAATAAGAACAGTGAACCCTTGAGACTTGGCTTCATCACTGTGTAATAATAAAGAAAATAATATTTCAGTAATTTGCAATAAAAATATTACTTTATTATGCATTATATAGATGATTATGTTTATTGAGACTTAGCTTGGTAAATTTAATTGTAAAGACAACATTATTTCACTGATGGAAAATACATTGTTCATGGTCCTAATAATCTTGGACAGTGAAATATTGTAACTTTGGAATAGTAAATTCTGGTCCATACAGTGAGCCCTCTAGCCAAATTTTGTTGTTGTGAGTCACATTGAGAAAACTGGCATTTCTTGTGAGTCACCACATAGTAAGAGATAGGGCAACACCAAATTTTGGTGCATCACTAGAAATTGTGTGTGTCAGTGGCACATCAAATTGGCTTAGATGGCATACTGATCATCACATACATGTAGTAAGAGATAGGAAAACACCAAATTTTGGTGTTTTACTTGAAATTGTGTGCGTCAGTGGCATGTCAAATTGGCTTAGAGGACACAACTTGGTCCATAGGAGATGGATCACAATGTCACAATTGTTTTAGAATTTACTGTTCCACGGTGACTTTATTTTACTGTCTAATATTTCAATAACTTGGTGTAAAATTATCATATTTTTATCATGTACATGTACTATGTTTGTGGTCAAATGTTAATTGCTGTGGAAAAATATACTTTTGTTTGAAACACAAAACTGCAAAGTAAAACCTGAAATTTTCAAATGAATGCTTCAGTGATTGTTGACAGGATGACCCCTTTTAAGAACCTATGACCTTATCAACAAGTTATCCTAATAAGGTATGTCTGTAAGTTTGCATATAACCTTTCAGTTTATTTTTATTCTACAATACTTCAACAAAAAACATTTTAAAATCAAAGTTCACATGCGTTGTTGCATACTTTAGTTATTTGTTGTTGTTGTTGTTGTTGTTGTTGTTGTTGTTGTTGTTGTTGTTGGTAGTGGTGGTGGTGGTGGTGGTGGTGGTGGTGGTGGTGGTGGTGGTTTTGTTTTGGGGGGTTTGAGGGGAGGGAGCTCAGAAACTTGTTTGCTTCTTTGTAGGGGAGTTAGAGCACAGCTGGCAATGTCATCATTAACCCTCTACATTAACCCTTCCAGTAGCCAACACATGATTATGAGTTGTTAGTGCTTGCCTGCATTTAGCAGCACTGAGCAAGCCTGATGATAGATGAAACAATAAGTAACTTTACTGTGTGTAATGGTGTAAGCATTAACCTTTCCAGTAGCCAACACATGATTATGAGTTTAAAATACCTGTCCTAGGTTTAATAACACTGACCAAGCACTGAGCAAGCCTGATGACAGATGAAACAGAAAATGACTCTGTATAGCTGTACTGTGTGTCATATGGTGTAGACATGAAACCTTCCAGCAGCCAACACAAAGTGACATGCTTATGAGTAGTTAGTGCCTGCCCTAGGTTTAATAACACCGAGCAAGCATTGTTTGTACCTGCCCAACATTAACAGCACTGAGCTAGCCTGATGACAGATGAAACAGAAAGTGACTCTAGAGCCTTACTATATTAGTATTCAGAGTGTTCCACAACATGACCTTCCCTGACAAGTATGTCACCTACGACCCTGATACAAAAACAAATGTGCTATGCCGTACTATAAGTGGTCAGTAAAAGGACGTCTTGCAACAACAGTCATGAAATAGATATTAACATGACAAAGGTTGAAATATGCAGTTAATTCCCTGGCTGACTTTAGGCAGCTATCTATCAATGGATATTTTATACTACTATAAATGGACCAAATCAATTATCACGACATGATCATACTACGCATTCCTAACTGTTGAAATCATTCACTGCAAATTCAACATTATAAGTATAAGCTAGGTATTAACTACAGTCTACTTCCAGTAATGTGTTGTGGGGAAAATCTATCACAAATTACAAAGTTTTATCCAGAGAGGCTGTGTGGAAGGAAAAAATATTTAGTTAAATATAACATTCATTTATACTATTGTTATATCAATTGCTTTTTATTCAAAAATAGAGAGAAAGAGAGAGAGAGAGAGAGAGAGAGAGAGAGAGAGAGAGAGAGAGAGAGAGAGAGAGAGAGAGAGAGAGAGAGAGAGAGAGAGAGAGAGAGAGAGGGGGGGGGGAACACGGAGGGACAGAGGGAAAGAGAGACAGAGACAGAGAAGAAAAATCTACATTATGTGTTTGATAAGTTAAAGAATCAATAATTTCCACTAGCTGACTTGCAAAAAACAACTCTTCTTGTTTTACCATACAATGTAGATATGGTTCATAGGTTTATGTGATATATTACTTGCACTAATTATACCGACTACTATTGTGCTACACACTAACTTTCTAAGATTGTGACACATAAAATAAATCTCCTGGGAACTGGTCATGAAAGAGACTACTTTTACTAAGGGACCAATTAACGTCACTAGACAGTAAGTAACTCTTTATGGGTATTTTCCTGACTATAAACAATGTATGTGGTATTTAGTGGTATTTATCTGAGTTTAACTGAGACACATACTGTTACAATAAACCTAAGACACATACAATAGAGAGTTTGTAGGAAATCCAACTACGTCAGGACATTTACATTCTTGCATCAATCGATTGCTACATTTAGAGGTACGTCAGAACATCTGCATTCTTGCATCAATCAATTACTACATTTAGAGGTACGTCAGAACATCTGCATTCTTGCATCAATCTACTACTAGATTTTGAGGTACACGTACATCAGAAGTTGGCATTCTTCCATCAACCCTTTCATGACTAGAGACGAGTTTTAAATAATATGGGGACCCAATTTATATGAATATTTTCATAATTACAATAATATTACTTTATTAGGAAGTAACATGTCTTTAATTCCAGTCTAAAATGAAGTTGATATATGCCAAAAACTTACATAAAACAAGAATTTTGTCCAAACAATTTTGGTGGGAATGTTTTCAGTATTGAAGGGGTTAATTAATCTCTACTACAGTGAGAGACTGCTTATAATGACCAATGAAATATATGGATACATTACAGTCAGCTGTTACGATACTGACAGCTCTTTAAAATACAAAAAATGTACTGTTGTTGGCATTTTGTATCATTTGACATGTTTGCAATAGTTTTATGATTCTAGCACTTGTTGTTATACAGTGCATGGTTTTAACTTGCTTGAACAAAACACTGTTCACCATTTGACTTGCAGGACAGCACAAGAATTACTTTCAAATAAACTAGCATGGTATCACCTTGACGTCAACACCAAGGCTAGCCCAGGGTTTGGATTAAGATTAACACCTTGACATCAACACCAAGGCTAGCCTAGGGTTTGGATAAGGATTAGGATTAAACTATGATGAAAACAGAAGAAATACAAAGATAACAACATAACATAACATAACATAACATAACATAACATAAAATGCATCATATATCAACAAACATCAATTTCTTGCAATATTTTTTTTTCTTTCTATATGATGCTTTTTGCATTCCTCCACCGTGAATAAACTGTACATGTACATGTGCATAGAAGGTGTACATTATCATGATTTTTTTCTTCATTTTTTTTAGAAATCTTTTTCACGTTGTCAACTTTTTTAACTTTTGGGGAATTCACATTTACATTTTCCCACCAAAAATACTCTGGTCAAAATCTTTCCTATTTTCAACATATTTGAAGTAATCTCAGACTTGAATAATAGCAATGCAATTGGGTTTTTTTGTGATTTGTCTGAAAGTTTTCCCTCCAAAATAAAGTTACATGAAATTCTTATTTCCCAAAAGTATTTTTGATGCATTCAAACTAATTTTGGACTGGCATCTGAGAAATTATGTTTCCATGTGACTTCATCTAAAAATTTTGGTGAAAATTTATAATATTTGATAAATATGTATTATTTTTCTAAAAATGTCAGACGAGGTTAAGTGTACTTGACCTACAGATAGGTCATGTCAAGTCAGGTCAAAGGTCATGTCAAATCTGAAGACCTCTCCTGACACTACACATATCTGGGTGAATGCATTTACATGCTTTGTCAGCTTTTTGTAGTATTGGATGTCAATTGAGGTGATCATTTTACACAAGCAAGTCAAAATTTACACACTTTTAGAAGTTTTCACAGGTATCAGTGTTTAATTGATCTGTATATGTAAGTACACTGAAATCCATGCTTCAGTTAGTAGATAGCATTTTCAAACATGTCAAGGCTGATACATGTTCATATACACCTATGTACCTACGGCACTGTTCAAGAATCACTTTCAGAGTGAGATAGCAGGCTAGCTATGTGTTATCGCTGGACAGCATATGTGTTAGCAACTTGATAGATTACATGTAATACCTGCACCAAACCGAAGTTAATGCACAGCGAGCCCAGTATTAACATCAGACTGGTACTAACACATCACCATTATAAACAACTACAGGAACTGCAGGGCCTGCAGCAGGTCATTTTAACCACAGGGTAATATTGCATAGATTGTTGTTTCCTAAGGAAAACATTAAACAAATCCTGCTACTAGTGCTACAAATGTATCATTATAGACTTTATACTTGAGGATAACATTATTTCTATAAAGGTAGGGGAATATATTCAAGTCAAAAATGATATCATATTTAGCCTGTAGACAAGGAAAACAACAATTTAAGAAAAATTACTACTAGTACTACTTCTCTGCCTGAAGTCTACTAGATTTGTATTTAAAAAATTAGATTTCACCAATCGTTACAAATGTTGTTAGATTTGAAATTTAAGCCAACAGCTAAATTTTTAGTCTGGATGCCAATGTGGTCTCTAAACCCACGATGTAAATCGCAACTACCGTATAGGAACTAATTTGCAGACTACTAAATTCTAGTCTACTGTAGTCTACCCGTAAACTGAATCAGTAGGAAACATATACTTGACAGAAGCTGACCACCAACAGAAAACTCAATTACTGTGGAATTCACGTTGTACATGTCCTTTACTAGTATTTCACCTATGGAATTTAGTTTTACTATCTAAGCTGTTTAATACACATGTTCTGTTCTCCCTCTTGGGATTTAGAAACAGACTTGTTTCCATCACCAGTTTGTCTAGAAATTATACACATGGGCTCGTTTTCAACAATCTCTCTCTCTTTCTATGTATAGTCAATTGGACAAATTCTAACTAAAATTCTTGGTACCTGCAATAGCAATTTTCTTTATGGTTGTAATAAAGTTATATATAATCTAGTCCAGTTCCTGATGGACCGTATTCCGTACTACGTCATCTTTGTACTACATGTATACCATCTAGTCAAGCCTGTGACTCAAGGCGTTAATTGTGGTTCAACCCCATGGTGAGCGAAGCATGAATGGCGCATGTCAGTAGTAATCCATCACAAATTGACAGGCCGTCGTCATCTTTCTCATGTTTCTACAGTATCTAGGACTGATATGATATGCAAATGTCCAACCAGGACTCCACCTCCAGTCTGTTTAAACTAAAATCACATGGGGACACAACGACATCATCATGTTTATATGAACGCTGTAGGAGGGAGCACAGAATTCTGTGCAAGAGTAATGGGATTGACTGTATAGTATGAAGATAACGTAGTACGGAATATGGTCCATCAGGAACTAGACTATATGTATATCTAATCTAATCTATGACAGACAAACTTGTAGTGTAATATTTAAACTAATGTTTAACAGTTGTAAATTAACAGGACCTCACCCTACATCACCCATGACATCACTACACCCTCCATACACACATTTCCCCCTTTATCTGACACTTTATCTCAATCTGTCTACTTTTTAGATGTCTCCAAGGATACAACAAAGTGTGCTATCGGAAGCAGATTTTAAAGACACTATTAATTTCAGTATTCAATAAAATGTAGTTAATATTCCCTATGGAAATTAGGATGTCTCTTTAGGGTATCTTGTCAACCATTAGCAGCACAACATTTGAGTTTCTCATTATAACAAGCCATTGAGAATGACATAGTCCCCGCTATGATTGGGTTTTAAGGAATTAGCACTACTCTGATCACGCAACAACACTTGTGAACCTAAATCAAACAGACTTAGATATGTTGTGTCTGCTTGTCGGACATGGAACATGCCTACAACAATAAAGGATTGGTCGGGTATGGGGGATCATATCAATATGAAAATGGATATGCAAATGTATGTCATAGAACACTGTCCTAATACCAACTCTGAATGAGATCTGTTCAAGCATGTCT
Organism: Glandiceps talaboti; assembly: GCF_964340395.1. Classification (NCBI taxonomy): domain Eukaryota; kingdom Metazoa; phylum Hemichordata; class Enteropneusta; family Spengelidae; genus Glandiceps; species Glandiceps talaboti. The sequence goes on along the minus strand of NC_135568.1, from coordinate 11,654,244 downwards.
GAGTTATGGCTTTGGACATGGAAAATTCACAAACAAAATGGCTGCCAGGCAGCCATATTGGATCGTATCATGACGAAAATGGATATGCACATGTATGTCATAGAACACTGTCCTAATACCAACTTCGAATGAGATCTGTTCAAGCATGTCTGAGTTATGGCTTTGGACATGGAAAATTTGCAAACAAAATGGCTGCCAGGCAGCCATATTGGATCGTATCACAATGAAAATGGATATGCACATGTATGTCATAGAACACTGTCCTAATACCAACTTTGAATGAGATCTGTTCAAGCATGTCTGAGTTATGGCTTTGGACATGGAAAATTTGCAAACAAAATGGCTGCCAGGCAGCCATATTGGATCGTATCACAATGAAAATGGATATGCACATGTATGTTATAGAACACTGTCCTAATACCAACTTTGAATGAGATCTGTTCAAGCATGTCTAAGTTATGGCTTTGGACATGAAAATTCACAAACAAAATGGCTGCCAGGCGGCCATATTGGATCGTATCATGACAACAATGAATATGCACATATATGCCATAGAACACTGTCCTAATACCAACTCTGAATGAGATTTGTTCAAGCATGTCTGAGTTATGGCTTTAGACAGGAAAAATTCACAAACAAAATGGCTGCTAGGCGGCCATATTGGATCGTATCATAAAACAAATTGACGTGCATATGTATGCCATAGCATGTTGCCCCTGTACCAAGTTTGAAAAAAATCGGTACTGGCATCTCCAAGAAACGGCTGCGGACGGACGGACGGACGGACGCACGGATGCACGGACACACGGACGCACGGACAGACGGAACCCAATCCATAAGTCCCCGTTCCGGACTTCGTCCGCGGGGACTAATGAAATGTTAAGTTTTCTCCCAGTTACACAACATACAATGTATAGCCGTATATCTTGTTTCTATTTTGAAAGAGGGCGAGTGTGAAAACTATAAACAGTTAACACTAATAATAGCATTGCGCAATCAATATGCAAGTTTCTATTATATATTATTACTCATACGAGTCATAGTAACAGTCAATTTTTTTCTGGTTACATAGCATCAGTGTGCCCTCTAAGCCAAGTTGATGCGCCACTGATGAACACAATTTCTAGTAATGCACCAAAATTGTTGTTCCCATATCACTTACTATGTGGGGACCAGTGTGCCCTCTAAGCCAAGTTGATGCACCACTGATGCACACAATTTCTAATGATGCACCAAAATTTGTTGTTCCATATCACTTACTGTGGGGACCAGTGTGCCCTCTAAGCCCATTTCATGCACCACTGATGCACACAATTTCTAATGATGCACCAAAATTTGTTGTTCCATATCACTTACTGTGGGGACCAGTGTGCCCTCTAAGCCAAGTTGATGCACCACTGATGCACACAATTTCTAATGATGCACCAAAATTTGTTGTTCCATATCACTTACTGTGGGGACCAGTGTGCCCTCTAAGCCCATTTCATGCACCACTGATGCACACACTTTCTAGTGACACACCAAAATTTGTTATTCCCTATCTCTTACTATTGGGTGACTCACAAGAAATGCCAGTTTTTATTATTTTGACCCACACCTCCACAACAACAAAATTTGGCTATCGTTAGGGAGCACACTGCATAGCATACAATGTGAACTAGCTCAGCAACATTCAAAAGAGTAGAAATAACTTACAAAATAATAATACAGTACATTTATATTTTACCTATTCTTTACAAAGTTCTACAAAAAGCTAAAATAATATCCCAACATAGCGTTGATGTTCTTACACATCTATTTCAATGTCTATTTCAAAATTAACAAAGCACTGCATGCCATGTTAGTTGAGAGGTAATTCTAAGGAACATTAATAGAAAATATATTCTGATCAGCCACAGACATAGTTCACATACATATAGTTGTCTGGTAAACCACAGGGATTCAATGAGTTTAATACAGGTTTAACATGTTTTGAATACCTGACATTTTCTACCTAGTTAGGACCAACCAATGTTTACGTCTCAAAATTCTTAATTTTGTCAAAATTTTTTAAACCTTCTATCTGTATTTTAGACAAAATGATCCATATTTAAATATACTTATACCAAAATATGTCTATACAGGTTTGACTTGTCTTGAATTTAACATGTCCTGACATTTTATTCAACCATGTTAGTACCAAGCGACATTTTACCACTTCAAATAATTTTACTAAAATTCTTATTTTGTCAAACTTTTTGACATCTTTTCACTTTATTATAGACAAAACTTATCATCCATATTTATATGTTCATACCAAAGTTTGTCTTTACACGTTTAACATATCTTGAACACATGGCGTTTCATTAAACCTCGCTAGTACCAACCAACTTTTTATCACTCAAAATAATTTGAACAAAATTTGTTTTTGTCAAAATTTTGAACATCTTTGAACTTTCTTTTAGACAAAACTTATCAATATTTATACTTTCATACCAAAATGTGTCTTTATAGGTTATTTTTATTTTCAAATTAGCTTCAGGAGAGCTAAAATAAAGTTGGCATTTATAACTGGTATGGCGTGTGAGAGGTTAATGTTTTCCACTCGCTATCTAACCTTGTATCTATAAGGTTACATGTTCATTAAACACACAGCTACAACAACACCTTGTTGTCTGTTGGTATGTAAGAGGGTGTGATTTTGTACATTGTGGGCAAATTCCATCTAGTTGATAACACAAACAAGGCTGGCTTGTTTTCAACTAAGTAAGACACATACATAATGTCCCTGTCTGTCTACTAATAATTTAACATTCTATGCAAGTCAATGACATATGGGGCATTTTGTTTAGCAAAGTACTTAGGACAGACCTTTTTCTGTTTCAGTCAACCATTTCAGTGGCGTACCCATAAAAGCTAAGCGGTATTGTATGGTGTACATTATACGACAACATCCTATTTTTAGAACTTTATACCATGCCACATGCAAACCAAATTGGTGTTTCAACAAAAAATATAGAATTTATAAGCTAGTCATTTTATGTCATAAAATACGCATCTATAAGTATGTCATAGGTCTGCATGGCTCAAAATTTGAGTCAAAACATTAAAAATTGTCATCATTTTTTCCCAATTTTTCATAAATTATGCTTATGCATGTATATAATTAAATTAATCCCCCAGTAGTTTTCATCATGCTGCCAGAAAATACTCATGACCTAAGGTTTCATCACTAATTGTTTTTGACTCGTATTAGTGACAACACTGTCCTACTCATATTTTCCTTGGCTATCGGTAAAAGTTTTCAGTGATCGACAACTTTGCTTTTCAGGACTCTACAAGTCTATGGTAGCAAATCATCTATATCCATAGCCAAAATAACCTACAATTTAAGTATATTTGATATTTTTTTTTTTTAAATTTGATATTTTTTCTACAATACCAGTTTATGAGGGCTTTCCAGGACCATACAAGTATGTAATCAAAATCTCAACAAACATAGCCAAAATAACTGACTACATACTGTATTACGATTTAGAAAAACATAATTGAGCTATTGTTCCCACAATACCAGTTTATGATGGCTTTCCACTACCATACAAGTTTGTACTATCAAAATCTCAACAAACATAGCCAAAATAACTGACTACATACTGTATTACGATTTAGAAAAACATAATTGAGCTATTGTTCCCACAAGACCAGTTTATGATGGTTTTCTAGGACTCTAGAATTAGTGATAGCACAGACATAGCCAAAATAAATGTCATACAGTATGATTTACAAAACATATTTGAAATATTTTTTCCACAATATTTGAGTTTATTAGGGCTTTGCAGGACCATGTTCACTATGGCAAATATCAACAGACATAATCAAAATAACTATTATATAAAATAAATTCATTTACAATTTTAAAACATATTTGATGGCACTATTTGTTTACAACATTTCTTGTTGACCTTGTGACCTTGTGACCTCTGTGACCTTACCTTGGTATCTTGGCTAAGTAGGCAATACATGAGGCAAAGTCTTGAGCTGAAAGGTCGCTGGGGTCAGAAAGGTTGGGTATGGATATGATGGGTCCTCCATGTCTATCTTTACCACCTGTGGAGAGACAAATTAAACATTGACAATTACCTACCTCTCTAGATAAAATGGTTTGTGTACATGATAAAATGAACATTGACAAGTGTAAAGGTCCTATTACACATGCAATATTACCTGGTAAAAGATAACACGAACAGTAATTTTCACCAACTGTTCAGTGATTTTGTGTACATGATAAAATGAAACATTGACAAGTGTAAAGGTTCCATTACACATGCAATATTACCTGGTAAAAGATAACACGAACAGTAATTTTCACCAACTGTTCAGTGATTTTGTGTACACGATAAAATGAAACATTGACAAGTGTAAAGGTTCCATTACACATGCAATATTACCTGGTAAAAGATAACACGAACAGTAATTTTCACCAACTGTTCAGTGATTTTGTGTACATGACAAAATGAACATTGACAAGTGTAAAGGTTCCATTACACATGCAATATTACCTGGTAAAAGATAACACGAACAGTAATTTTCACCAACTGTTCAGTGATTTTGTGTACACGACAAAATGAACATTGACAAGTGTAAAGGTCCTATTACACATGCAATATTACCTGGTAAAAGATAACACGAACAGTAATTTTCACCAACTGTTCAGTGATTTTGTGTACATGATAAAATGAACATTGACAAGTGTAAAGGTCCTATTACACATGCAATATTACCTGGTAAAAGATAACACGAACAGTAATTTTCACCAACTGTTCAGTGATTTTGTGTACATGATAAAATGAACATTGACAAGTGTAAAGGTCCTATTACACATGCAATATTACCTGGTAAAAGATAACACGAACAGTAATTTTCACCAACTGTTCAGTGATTTTGTGTACATGATAAAATGAACACTGACAAGTGTAAAGGTCCTATTACACATGCAATATTACCTGGTAAAAGATAACACGAACAGTAATTTTCACCAACTGTTCAGTGATTTTGTGTACATGATAAAATGAACATTGACAAGTGTAAAGGTCCTATTACACATGCAATATTACCTGGTAAAAGATAACACGAACAGTAATTTTCACCAACTGTTCAGTGATTTTGTGTACATGATAAAATGAACATTGACAAGTGTAAAGGTTCCATTACACATGCAATATTACCTGGTAAAAGATAACACGAACAGCAAATTTCACCAAAAAATACTGTGGTTCAGTGATTTTGTGTACATGATAAAATGAACATTGACAAGTGTAAAGGTCTTATTACACATGCAATATTACCTGGTAAAAGATAACACGAACAGCAAATTTCACCAAAAAATACTGTGGTTCAGTGATTTTGTGTACATGATAAAATGAACATTGACAAGTGTAAAGGTTCCATTACACATGCAATATTACCTGGTAAAAGATAACACGAACAGTAATTTTCACCAACTGTTCAGTGATTTTGTGTACACGATAAAATGAAACATTGACAAGTGTAAAGGTTCCATTACACATGCAATATTACCTGGTAAAAGATAACACGAACAGTAATTTTCACCAACTGTTCAGTGATTTTGTGTACATGATAAAATGAACATTGACAAGTGTAAAGGTTCCATTACACATGCAATATTACCTGGTAAAAGATAACACGAACAGTAATTTTCACCAACTGTTCAGTGATTTTGTGTACATGATAAAATGAACATTGACAAGTGTAAAGGTCCTATTACACATGCAATATTACCTGGTAAAAGATAACACGAACAGTAATTTTCACCAACTGTTTCAGTGATTTTGTGTACATGATAAAATGAACATTGACAAGTGTAAAGGTTCCATTACACATGCAATATTACCTGGTAAAAGATAACACGAACAGTAATTTTCACCAACTGTTCAGTGATTTTGTGTACATGATAAAATGAACATTGACAAGTGTAAAGGTCCTATTACACATGCAATATTACCTGGTAAAAGATAACACGAACAGTAATTTTCACCAACTGTTCAGTGATTTTGTGTACATGATAAAATGAACATTGACAAGTGTAAAGGTCCTATTACACATGCAATATTACCTGGTAAAAGATAACATCAACAGCAAATTTCACCAACTGTTCAGTGATTTTGTGTACATGATAAAATGAACATTGACAAGTGTAAAGGTTCCATTACACATGCAATATTACCTGGTAAAGATAACATGAACAGCAAATTTCACCAACTGTTCAGTGATTTTGTGTACATGATAAAATGAAACATTGGCAAGTGTAAAGGTCCTATTACATGCAATATTACCTGGTAAAAGATAACACAAACAGCAAATTTCACACAAAAAATACTGTGCTTCAGTGATTTTATGTACATGGAATGATTGCTTACTCATTTGAATACAGGTACTCAATAACATTTTTGTTGACTTACACAGGATATAATAACACACAAGTAGTCCAATGTTTCTTAGCACTGATTTTTCAATCTATACGCGTGTGTTTAAACCTATCACACATGAAAAAAAAAAAAATTTTAATAAAATAAAAAATCTACCTACTCCACTATTCTAAAATTGAGGGTAATCAGAACAACACAATTTGTTAGGCCTAATCACTGGTACATGCACTTACATAATATTTTTCTATCCAAAACATTTGTTATTTTACTTACTACTAATACTAGTATTTTGGGGACTTCACTTATCTACACCCTTTTGCATTGAATTTCTTACTAGTCACCTTTACTAGTCTAGTGCTATCCATGGCATCAAATCTCATGATCTCTGTGGTAAAGAGATGATTCCATACTACGGATAGCATCTAGTCTTACAGAATTAACTTACAATTTTATAATGGATGTTCCACAAAAATACATTATGTAACTGCAATGTTTTTAAGAACTTATTCCTTACATATGGGAAGCCGTTCAGGCCAAAAATATTTTTTTATTTTAGCTGTAGTATTTTATATTTTTCGTACTTACAAACTAATTTTAACAGTTTATGTACTTTTATTCCATGTTCACATTATTTTAATTGAAATAAGTTTGCATTTATTTGAGAATATTGTTTTATTTTTCGTCAAACCAGAATTATTTTAAGGATTATATATAATTGAAAGTCAAAATATATTTTTTGTTAAAGTTTTTTATTTTATTTTTTAAATTATTAAAAAAAAAAATTTCAACTTTTTTTTTTTCCTTCCCAACTTTTTTTTTTTGGCCGAGTCTACTGACAGGCGCCGGTGCAGAGCACGTCGTGCTCGTACCAGGCGCCTGTCACGAGTACGAGGCGTGACCTTTGACATCACGTTCTCTACCTTCGGTCGCTCAAACATTATATCAGATCTCAAAACTGTTAATTGACGTGTGATAGTATCTGTTTTTTCCAACAACCGCGACTTCAGCCGCGTACGATCCATGTGCAACGGGTAAAGGTATTTCCAATGGGTTAGTCAGGTACTTCTAGTACGAGCGCACATGTTGACGTCGACCTGCTGTATTACATACGTAGACGTGTCGTTCTCAACTTTTCATGATGTATGCTTGTGTACTCAGAACACCGAGAGAATGTACTAGTATACTACAATGTACGATGAAGTAAACTGAATCTTTACAACAACAACAACAACAATGATAACAAGGCGATAAAAGCTGGTTTAGGTTGATATGTAATACAGCAGGTCGACGTCAATATGTGAGCTCGTACTAGAAGTAGTACCTGACTGACCCGTTGGAAATACGCGTTCGCTTTTCCTCACGTTTTTGTTCCTAAAGCTGTTTTGCTCACGCTCACAGTATAGTGTACCATCTTATTTCAATTCTGGTCAGTTTCACAATAATGAATGTAATTGTTATTGATGCAACAAACTTTAGTTGTTTTAGATTAACTCTACCTTTACCCGTTGCACATGGATCGTGTCGTACTACATCATGTAATTTACATCATACATGCGGTCGATAACCTTAACGTGACGGTGTACACATGTGTGTACGCGGCTGAAGTCGCGGTTGTTGGAAAAAACAGATACTATCACACGTAAATTAACAGTTTTGAGATCTGATATAATGTTTGAGCGACCAATTTCAAAGGTAATGAGAAGGTGTATTTGACGCCGAAACACGTCGTAATGGATGTCGAAGGACATGCCTGTCACGAGCACGACGTACTCGTGACAGGCGCTGGTCAGCAGACTCGGAAAAAAAAAAAGTTGGGAAGAAAAAAAAAAAAGTTGAATTTTTTTTTTAGATTTAAAAAAAAAAAAAAAACTTTAACAATTATATATAATGCTTAAAATAATTCTGGTTTGACGAAAAATAAAACAATATTCTCAAATAAATGAAAACTTATTTCAATTAAAATAATGTAACCATGGAATAAAAGTACATAAACGGTTAAAATTAGTTTGTAAGTACGAAAAATATAAAATACTATAGCTAAAATAAAAAAATATTTTTGGCCTGAACGGCTTCCCATACTTACATGTCATACCTACATTGTATTACTTACTACTGGTAATCAATTTACCTAAAGTTTATTTTTTTAGACCTGTTGCCCCCTGAGTAAGAAATTTCCTACAAAACTTTGAACTGTTATATGTAAACAATGTCTATTGTTATGCAAATTAAGTCAGTTGTTCACAACCAATTAACAAATCCAAAGGTCAGTCTGTATACAATATGATGGCCTGAAGGCAACATGGTAGCCAACACAACACTTTGAAATACTTTGTATCAATGGTCAATTTAATCAACCATGAATGTTCTCACAGTTGTTTGAGACAGCTTACTTTGGTTGCAAATATAGCCTTAGTCTACATCAGAGAGGTCAAACAGTTGTATGTATGTCAAAACTTAACAACATACAAAGTTGTTCAGTTGAAAGTATGTACTGCCCGTTTCCTATTAGTGTTCATTGGCTCTGTTTTATAAAAACCATGCAGAAACCAAGAAGAGACTGCACATGCTAAACTTAAGAAAACAAGATTGAATGAATACAATTTCTTGTAACATTTTATGTAAATAAGATTGAACGAACTAACATATGCCACCATGCTGACATCAAATGTGCACATCAAAACATTGGCACAAGTGTCTGCATCTAGTTGCAGTATATTTAAATGGTTTATGTAATTTAGACAAAATGTAGCAAGAAGTTGCGATATTGCTATCTTAAAGTGTAGAATGTACAGTTTCTTATTGGTTTCTGCATGGTTGTATCAAACTCAGGCAGTGAACACTAACATGAAAGGAGCTGTAGTCTCTTACTCTACACCCAAGAAAGGTCAACAGGTCTACATGGTTGTATCGAACAGTCTGTGAACACTAACATGAAATGGGCTGTACTCCTTTATTTACATCCAAGAAAAGTCAACAAGTTTTAGGTGTTGTACGTAAAATGTGACAGACTGATATAAATATATACATCTTTTGAAATTTAAGTTTTGCTCCGATCCACTTCAGCACTGCAGGAAAACAATCTAGCACTATTGTACATAACAGATGGAATGCTTTAATATGACATTATTCAACACATGACACACATTTATGATGCAGGCATTCAGACAGGTTTGTTTAGTGAATTTTACTGGTGCCTGTTTAATCATCCACTGTAGTATAAATACATGTATATATACAGTCCTAGTACAGTTATGATAATATTGCTGACATGAAGAGGTCATGTCCTGAAAGCACTGTTATCTAATGTGCACAAATGATTATATTGTCATTATGGATTTTATATCATGCATAAGCCAAAAATATGGAATATACACTCTATGTAACAACAACGCTTGTCTATGTCATGACAACGCGAGTCTACGTCACTGGTTCTGTTCTGTCCGAAATATAAGTCAAAACGTTCAAAATTACCATTATTTTCCCCAATTTTTCTTTCATATTACTGGCGCTGGTATCATTATGTTATTCCCCAATAGTTTTCTTCACTCAGCCGAAAAATACTTGTGACCTAAAGGTTGTCACTACTCATCTAGTGACTCGTAGTAACAAAGCCCCTTAGGTCACTTGTATTTTCTTTTGCTAAACAAAGAAAAATATTGGGAAATAACATCGGAATATCTCATAAATTTAATAAAATATGACTTCAAGACAAAATAGTCCTCAATATAAGGGTGGTCTGTAAAATCTACTTGGGTTCCTATGTCATTTTACGAAGGTTCCCAAACAAAATTATGGTAGATTCTATGGAAAACACTGCTACTTTTACCCCTCACCCCTTTCTAATAGAGGGGTTCCTAAACCTTACACAATACACTGTTTTACAGGTCTATTACTCACCAAGAAAGTCCTTGGCAAACCTATGAACAAGTCAACGTCTGTTTCTTTGAATATTACAAGCTCAGTACATTCCTTAAATGGGTCTATTAATAAACCTTTACATGTACATATACATAGCTCAAAGACTTGTTGTGGGCTTATTATCTCAAGTTACACATGTACATGCCTTCAAACCGATGCTGGTTTGGATAGTTTGAGATCGTAAAACCACAACAAGTTTCCAGGAGACTTGGCTATCTACCTGACTCAATTGACATATTAGCTTCACAGTACAGCCTGCTCTGGTGATTGACATTTTCAAGCCAGATAGCCAGTTCTCTGGGCTAGTCTCAAAGTTATCCTTACGAACAAACCCATAATTAGTCTGGATGTCAATGGGAAGGATAGCACTAGACTAAAGAGAGATCTTAAGATTTGATGAAGTATACATGTAACACTATACTAGCCCACATTTGAATTACAAGCTCAGTATGTCACATTCCCAAGTGGGTCTGGTTTGGATAGTTAGAATCATACAACTAGATATGTACAACAACTTGAACAAGTTTCTGGGCTGCACTTATAAATAAAAACATGTTTGAATTCTAATCTCAGTTCTGTACCACATACATGTACCCAAAGACATGTAGGCCCTTTATACATGTAGTAATGCCTTATCCTACACTTGTTGTGGTCTGATAATTTCAAGCTACATGTATCTAAACCAATACTGGTTTGGAAAATTAGAGATGATATGACCACCGCAACAAGCCTCTGAGCTGAACATGCCAATGTTTAAATTACAAACTCACTACTTCCCTAAATGGACCCATTACCAACCCTTTATAGTACACTTGTGGATTTCAAGTAAACATCATTGACAAGCATGTAAGTATCAACTGGTAAAGTGGTGTGCTATATTGGTTTTTGTGTTTATTTCTGAAGTGTGTAAACATGAACTTTAAATCTCTTCTGGTCAAGTTGAAACACCCTCTGACATTCTTCCTCCAGAAGTCAAATTTATTTCATTATACAACAAAATTTAACTGCAGTGTAGCCAAGTCTCTGGGCTACTCCAGATAGTGGGACTGTGATTGAGAAAAGCTTACATAAACTTCAGAAATAAAGCAAGAATGAAATTGAATATTCATGGTTTTTGGGTTCATACATGGTTATAAAAAATTCTACTCATGAGTCAAAAACAATTCTTGGAAACAAACCCCAAAGTTTCACAAATGTTGGTATTTGCTTCCAAGCATTTGTTTGACTCTGTGACTAGAAATTTTCATAACTACTCAGAAATGACATTTTGAATTAACCTCACCTTAATCATTTATGTCAACACAAGCTATTTAATTCACAGTACAAACACAAATATCCTAGTATCTCAATGAATTGGAATGTTTATATTTACACACAGAAAACTTGTTAGCATGGTGGGAAAAATCACATATAAGTTGTATCTAAACAGCAGGTACAAATTAATAGCATTGACCCTACATAGTGAAGACAAGTCCAATGTAATTGATATCCTTCCTGGGATCAATTATACTTCCACACAATTTCACAACAATTTGAGAACATAATTGGAATCAACTTTGACCTTGAAGTTGTTTTTGTATTTTTCAACACCAAATGCCAGACATTCAAAAAAGGGCAACTAAACATTTCATAGGACATTCCAGTTAATAATCTTGTGATTGTTTTATAATTTGATAATAATGGTGGTACAAATTTTCATAAAAAAGAAATGATTTTGTCTCGGTTTTAGAACCCACTTATAGAGAGGGAAAATCTGGTCAAATTTCACCTCATTTCTTATGTACATGTATGACCATCTTTTTGTTTGAAAACCCCAGTTATAAATTTGTAGATTTCACTTTCTTTATCCCCTTGATACTTACAAATATTTGGGGAACTAACAGTGTTACAGGTAGTAAGTAGGTAACTCGATATCCCCAGTCATTTTACCATGGTTCCCTAAAAGTGTTTGGTTTAGGTGATATTGAAGTACAGGTAAAGTCTACCCGAGTTCTGTCACTTTAACACTCATACGTTCTCAAACAAAATAATGGTACAATGTACATGAATAGGGAACTATACTAAGCTGATTTCTCCCTCTCCGTTACATTTCAAGATTCACTTTCAAACTTGGCAAGCATCAGGCTAGCCCAGTACTAAAACCAAGCTGGGACAAGGCCTCACCAATAATTAAGAGCAACTGGAAAGGTTAGTGCCTGCACCAGCCTTATGTGAACACCCTAGTGCAGTGGTAGGGAGTCAGGCTGACATCAGGCTAGCAGACTATCAAGGAAGGTTTTTTTAGCTGCATTGTACATCAGTACACCAGGAATCTGACAAGACGTCAGCAACAATTTGTGATTTGTTTTCCCAAAAAATATGTTTGACTTTGTGACTCAAGGTTTTCATAGGATACTACCGTACAAACAATGTACATGTTTGAGCCCAGAGTCTATGAACATTATTTCTTGTTAGATATGTTAGGTTCATTGAGTTGTACTGAATTGTACTACATCAGTATACAAGGAACGTAAGGATATGTTACCTACCTGACAGATAAGCCACTCTTGAACGTAGTACTTCTATAATCTGAGCTGCTTCCATGGCTTTAGCTGCAAAAACATGACAAGGGAAAATATTGAACTGAGTAAATGTAGATAAAGCCGGAGAGGAAAGTTTTCCAGATGGTAACTTATAATCCGATCAAGTGGTTTCTATAGCAACTACATTTGTACATGTACATGTAGCAGTGGATAAAACAAAGCAACACCGTGAGTGTCTACAACCACCACTGATAAACTTCTCAAGATAACATTAGCATAAGACAGGGATCGCTTTCAAGGAAACATTAGATGAATGTTGGTGACGTAGTCTAAAGATGGTCAGGCATGACTTGACTGGATGGATTAATTTCAAATCAACAAACATAGGGGAGTGATTGGGTGTGAGTGATTAAACTACATGTACAAGGCTTGCCATCAGATCTGAAGATTGCACACAAGGAGGTATTAGGAATATGGTATGGCAAGCTGATAAATTATGATTTAGTTGCCAGGTAACTTAGACAAGCTTTTCAAATGTCCTATTAGGAAGATTATGAAAGATACAAGATATCACTCGTGAGGTGGGGGGGGGGGGGGGGGGGGGGGGCAGATCACACCAAAATATATTAATAATTGCAATATTTTTTTTTCTTTGCATATTTGAATATTGCATATTACTTTGTTTCACTTAATAAAATGGTAAAAATTATCGTGTGATTTACATGTGTTCACTACTGGATCACAAATAATTTATTTATTTTTTTGATTACTTTTTTTTTTTAGTTTTATGAATTTATCACGAGGGGAAATAAAGGATGATAAATAAAGCAGTACTGATGATATCAATAAATAAAAATTGAATATTTTGACAGTATTGGGAGGTGGTCTCACCCAATCTACATATTTTGTCTAAACACCTATATTCACCTGAAATGTGACTTCATAATTTTGACTAAATTCTTACTAATTATTCAGACATTCCACATAGTATTATAAGATATTACGGTTCAAAGTTGTTCAAAGTTATAAAATACATGTATATACAAAACGTACATTGTACAGTCATTCTAATGATTAATTGCTAAGTCCTCTCAGGTTACCACCTCCCTTGTTCTACTTGGCATGAAAGTGAACTTCTCTAACCCTACTTCAGAACTTGAAGAACTTATACAGCTCCCTCACTCTACTTGATTCAAACAAGACATACTATACATTCTGTTTCAGAAACTGAGCTCTATTACAGCTAACTTGTTATACTTGGGTGTAAAACTGAATTGTTATAACCTTAGTTCAGAACTTGAGTGCATTTACAGTGCAGCTCAAAAATTACTATTTCACTGGGCTAGCTAGTTCAGTGCTAATACAGGGTCAACATGTTGTTAACAACACCAGGTTGGTACTACAAAATGTAACAGTTCACCTGGTGGCCAACACGTGTTACCGGTAGCAACTGAAAGGGTTAATGCCTGTACCAGCCCTATGTTAACACCAGGCTTGCTCAGTACCAACTCTAAGCTGGCACTAACACCTCACAAGCATGATTTTAAGTTTAACAACTGGAATGGTTAATGTCTGTACCAGCCCTACATGTATGTTAACACCAGGCTTGCTCAGTACCAACTCTAAGCTGGCACTAACACCTCACAAGCAGGTTTTAAGTTTAACATCTGGAATGGTTAATGTCTGTACCAGCCGTATGTTAACACCAAGCTTGCTCAGTACCAACTCTAAGCTGGCACTAACACCTCACAAGCATGTTTTAAGTTTAACAACTGGAATGGTTAATGCCTGTACCAGCCCTAGGTTAACACCAAGCTTGCTCAGTACCAACTCTAAGCTGGCACTAACACCTCACAAGCATGTTTTTAAGTTTAACAACTGGAATGGTTAATGCCTGTACCAGCCCTACATGTATGTTAACACATGGCTAGCTCAGTACCAACTCTAAGCTGGCACTAACACCTCACAAGCATGTTTTTAAGTTTAATAACTGGAATGGTTAATGCTTGTACCAGCCCTATGTTAACACATGGCTAGCTCAGTGCTAAAACCAGGTTGGCTCTAATACCACACAAGCATATTACACATATAGCAACTGAAAGGGTTAATATCTGTACCAGCCGAGGCTAACCTGTACTACTGACTGACTAAACTGTAACATAAATACACATGGCAAATCAGACATAGATTCATAAGCTGTACTGAAATTACCAGCTAACCTTGTTCTACTGCCAATAAACTATACTAAAAGAACCCCAGCAAACAACATGAAAACCGTTTCCCACCTTTTGTTGTTCCTTTGCTGTTACACTGATAGAACTTTAAATATTACAAGTTATATAACTCCTATATGAAGCTCAGAAGCAGTTTCATAACTAAATTCCACAATAGAAGAATTAACAAGTGTTGCATAACAAGGTGATAAAAATTAATTCATAATATACTGATGTAATGATTAATGTAATGTAAAAATTACTGTACAAAGTTTGGATGAAAATCTTTCTTATGCTAACTTCTGCAAAGGGCTAATATATTTTTTGCATAATGCACGAGTTAATGTAATGCCCAAGGGACCCCACCTCAGGCGATATGTTACAAATGTGGGGGATTAGGCCGTGTTTGCCATGAAACAATGCGTGAGGGGGTGGGGCAATTGCCTCATATTGACTTCCCTAGTAATTTTCACAGATGTAAAAGAGTGGTTGTGTGTCAGTCAGAATTTTTGAATGCACCACCCATTGGGGTGTGGGAAATGTTGGGCGTTTTACTTGTTTTAGGTGGGGATTTTCCGGAATGTCTTGCCCCAGGGGGTGGGGCATTTAACAAATTTTATAAGACTAATTTCCAAATCCCCCACTATGCCCCGAGGTGGGGAGGGTGGGGGTTGACATTGACTCGTGCATAACAGTATCATCACAAATTACACATTTCTGACTCAATATGCCAAAGACACTGAGCTCCCTTCATCAGTGGGTCTCAAGTTCTGTCAAAGGAATCAAGTTCTGTCACACTTAAATATTGACTCTAGCAGCTATTACCGATATGTAACATCACACTCTTGAGGAAGAGTGCAATGTCCTCAAATTATTTGGGTTTACTATCTACATAGTAGAAATGTATTGTTTACAGTGGCATTATTCTGCCAAAGAATTCTCAGTGTAAAGTTACGTAAAACAAAATGGAGTATTGTGAATTATATACATGTAAAAGCTCACTTATTTCTCTTTTTGATACTGTTGCGAGGTCATACATTGTTAACCCAGGTGTTTGTTTGTATGTATGAATGGTATGTCTACTAGTTAGAATACATACACATACATGTACCAATCAAAGATCTGTTGTTCAGACCATCCTTAAATTATAATCATTCACATGTACTACCTGTCACTATCTGATTCTGTCTATAAACTATATTACATCACACCCACCTGCATCCCACCCCCTCAACACACCTGCACTACTCCCTAATCCATTCATGCATTCATAGTAAACCATGTACCTGACATGTACCACTGTTTTTGAAACTGTCTGAAACTGTAGGGTTGCTCTTTTTTGGTTTGTTTGTTTGTCTTGTTTCACTTCATTAAAACTGTTGTCCATTAATATTTACCTTTGATGTGAATTTGGAGATTGAAAACTGCTTTAAGTCAGCAACATATGTCTTTTGTTTGTTTTTCCTTCTGTTATTTTTGGTTTTGTTTGTATGATTACAGTATCTCTGAACAGTTACAATTATTTTGCAACTGACGATTGGAGACTACTATAACTTAATGACAGATGTGAGGTTTTTGGTTTGTTTGTTTTTTGGTTTGTGGTTTTTTTTGGTGGTTTTTGTTTTGTGGGGAAAAGGCATTTTTGTCTAATTGTTTGTTTGTTTTGCTTTGGGTTCATTGAGTGTGGTATCCCTTGATATTTACATTTATGTTTAGAGATTGTGATCTGTGTCATTCAGATCTCTGGTTACTTTTAGCTGTGATGTCTACTACAATAATTACAACGACTAGAAATCAGCTATTTCAAAAAAAAAATGTTCTCTAAGTATAATTTTGGGATGGAAGGCTGAGCTATATAAACATTTCTGAAAATGCAGACATACTTTACCAACTCATCAACTGTAACACAATTTGTTTAAATGACAATAATAGTTAGCACCAAATATCACTGATTAACTTGAAAAAAAATGCTTATCCTATACTTAGTGGGGATTACGTGCAGACACATACAAATGTGTCCTGAGATTGCATGCAATAGAGTAGAAATCCTGATAAAACAATTGAAGAGATACCAATTCACTTTTTCCTTAAAAAAGCCTATCCTATACTTTATGAAGATTAACAGAAATCACGCACCTTCAAGTGCAGACTTAATGATTCATCATTGTTTATACTGAGCATTACTGTCACTTTGTGGAGCACAGACAACAACACAACATATGAATATTTCAGTCTACTTGAAGTGGAAAGATTGCAATAAAGTAGTAAATCGTGATAATTAACAATGAAGAGATACTGCTTGACTGATAAACTTTTTTTTTTAAAAGCCTACCCTCTTGAAGATTAATAGAAGCCACACATCTAGGAGTGTAGACTAAACGAATTAATCATTGTTATACTCAACATTGCTGTCGTTTTGTGGCGCACAGGCAACAACAACAAATGAATATTTCAGTCTACTTGAAGTGAGACGATTACAATAAAGTAGTAAATTCTGATAAAAATTGACTACATACTATTCTTCACTGCTGCTTTATGGAGAGAATCTGCTTAATTGTACACTTACCTGTGTATTTAAACTTAACATGCAGACATGTAGGGTTGGGGTTCCCTAGGTGGGGTGGGGTTGGGGGTTACTCAAACATTTTATTCAGTAATTCCAACTTACATTTTTCCCATGTCATCAGTCTGCTTGGTGGTAAGGACCACTCTGAATCTGAGTACTCCATTATTTATGAAATATTACTAAACTTTTCAACAATTTGACATAAACTACTGCTGGTAAATAATTTTATTCAGTATTTCCAACTTACGTTTTTCCCATGTCATCAGTCTGCTTGGTGGTAAGGACCACTCTGAATCTGAGTATTCCATTATTTATGAAATATTACTAAACTTTTTCAACAATTTGACATAAACTACTGCTGGTAAATAATTTTATTCAGTAATTCCAACTTACATTTTTCCCATGTCTGCTACGTGGTAAGTACATGTACCACTCTGAACTCTCCATTATTTATGAAATATTACTAAACTTTTTCAACAATTTGACATAAACTTCTGCTGGTAAATAATTTTATTCAGTAATTCCAACTTACATTTTTTCCCATGTCATCAGTCTACTAGGTGGTAAGTACCACTCTGAATCCGAGTATTCCATTATTTATGAAATATTACTAAACTTTTTCAACAATTTGACATAAACTACTGCTGGTAAATAATTTTATTCAGTTATTCCAACTTACGTTTTTCCCATGTCATCAGTCTACTAGGTGGTAAGGACCACTCTGAATCTGAGTACTCCATTATTTATGAAATATTACTAAACTTTTTCAACAATTTGACATAAACTACTGCTGGTAAATAAATTTATTCAGTAATTCCAACTTACGTTTTTCCTATGTCATCAGTCTGATTGGTGGTAAGGACCACTCTGAATCTGAGTACTCCATTATTTATGAAATATTACTAAACTTT
The DNA here is from genome assembly GCF_964340395.1 of Glandiceps talaboti. Taxonomy (NCBI): domain Eukaryota; kingdom Metazoa; phylum Hemichordata; class Enteropneusta; family Spengelidae; genus Glandiceps; species Glandiceps talaboti. The sequence continues at coordinate 11,635,689 of NC_135568.1, read as the reverse complement.
TTCAACAATTTGATATAAACTACTGCTGGTAAATAATTTTATTCAGTAATTCCAACTTACATTTTTTCCCATGTCATCAGTCTACTAGGTGGTAAGTACCACTCTGAATCCGAGTATTCCATTATTTATGAAATATTACTAAACTTTTCAACAATTTGATATAAACTACTGCTGGTAAATAATTTGATTCAGTAATTCCAACTTACGTTTTTCCCATGTCATCAGTCTGATTGGTGGTAAGGACCACTCTGAATCTGAGTATTCCATTATTCCTGATATGTTTCCTACACTAATACTAGAATCATAACCATCTTCTGATGCCATCTTGATCTGTAAGAAAACCATAAAAGTAGCTTTAACGTTGATAATTCACAGTTTGCCCAAATAAATTAATGTTACTTTTTATATAGTGCTTTCCCACTATGCTAAGAGCACTTTATATCATTACACCTGGCATGAAACTAAAGAGATAGTATAACCACACTTTCAACTCCCTGGGGAGCATACAATCCATTGCAGCCTCTATAAGCTCATAGGATGAAAGCATTCACAGTGCAACCTCTATCTTACCAGGTCCCCAATTATACAGCTGGGTTGACAGGGGCACAATTTTGGTTCAAATCTTGTTCAAGGGACTTTAAAAATTCAGACAAAAAATGGCAGCAACAACGCTCAAACCTGTCACTCTAACCATTAGACCATCGTGACTACGAAAAACCACCTTATACATGTAGTAGACACTGGAGTAGAGAAATCTTAAGTAACAAACAGAATCTGAATGCTGACAAGGTGTTGGCAAAGTTATCAAGTTCATGGTTAAATATACAATAAGTAAATTTCCTAGTTTAATGGCAACTTTGTAAGAAATTAAATCAACTGAAGACTTTCACAAGTACTATGTGCAACGTGTTATTTTTACCAAATAAATGCTACTTGACTCAGTAACTGAGGAAAGTGAAAGTAATTACCAATGAAGTCTTACATTGAACAAATAGCTTTTATGAGAGTTATGCAGAGCAATTGCTGAGGAATAATACCATCACAGCTCCAACAATACAGAGACAGACAGACAGACAGACAGACAGACAGACAGACAGACAGACAGACAGACAGACAGACAGACAGACAGACAGACAGACAGATGGATGGACAGACGGATGAACAGATGATGACAGACAGACAGACAGACAGACAGACAGACAGACAGACAGACAGACAGACAGACAGACAGACAGACAGACAGACAGACAGACAGACAGACAGACACTCACTCAGTATCTGTTAACCCCCCACCCCCACCCACCCTGAGCAAATATTAATAATTAAATGCAAGTTGACACAGTAACTCAGTGGGAACTTGAGGGAAGTGAAAAGAAATACCAATGAAGTCTTAAAACTAGTTTCTATGAGACAGTATATAGAGCAATTACTGAGGAATAATACTGACACAGATCTTACAATAACCCTGTAATGGTTCTTCACTCTAATTATTGTCTTGAACTTAGAGTTAACAATGCCCACAGAAGCTGACCCAGAGAATAGACACAATACAAGGCCAGTAGGGTTGAAATGTCGCAGCATTCACACCAAAACTTAGTATGCCTAACAGTCTCAGGTTTCTATTATGTAGCGCACACATATAACTTATTCAAATGCACCCATGCGTACAGTGTATTTTAACACCTAGGTTGTAGAGCTACCTAGTCACAAGCAGTTTTCTTGTACACGGGTGTGTGCCCAGACAAATGTAAATACATGAACATGCATGCTGTTTTGAGATGTGAAATATCGGTGAAAAGAATAAACATATCCATACAGTTATATTTATACTCCTAACTCTTGCATAAAAGGACAAAACATCAGAGAGTTGCCATATTTTACATTTATAACACCTAACTGAATCACAACCCACTCAGAGTCAGTTGCAATTTTCTTGTACATGGGTGTGTGTCAAGACAAACATAAATACATGTACAGGTACATGTATGCTGTCTTTTAGATGTGAAATAGCTAGTCAAAGGAATAAACATATCTGGACATTTATTAATACCTGGTGAACTCAACATACAAGTCCTCAGAAAACCATCTATAAACTGTGAACACTTTTGAAGCAGTGGTATTTCTTTGTTGTAAAATGTATGTAGCAGCTAAAAATCTACCTCATTTCCTAAATCACAGGGCTTCTCTACATGTGCAAGTGTGTTTGTTTATGCATAGACCCTACCCTGGTGTAGGGTCTATGGTTTATGCCAGTGTGTTTGTTATTTTGTTATTTTATACTGGTGGTATTTACAGTGGTATTTATTTATTTTTTTGTATTTGTTGCAAGATGTATATATAAGCAGCTAACAACCTACCTCAATTCCAATTCCAATATGTGAGTTACAAAATATCTTTGAATTTCCAATAACATTTGAGATTCGCTGAACATGCCAATTTACACGTCTGGCATTGCCACTCTGTCAATTGACAATTACCAGCACAAGTACAAAATGGGCCAGCGACCTTTTGTCAATGACACTTGACATGACAGGTCAGCCTAATTTGACAAATTTTCAAATAAATTTGCACTTTTTTGCTGCATTCACATTAGTACGGTTTCTGTGTTTTTTTACTAACATAATCTACCAAAATTATGAACAATGTGTACAGGAAACTGTAAAATACTGTCTCTCTGAAGTCCAATCCCCGTCTAAACGATCTGTTCCTGAGGGCAATTTATATGCTAATTTATCAACGTAAATTTTGACAGCTTATATTGTAGCATTATAAACAAATTTGCGGCTGTTATAATTGTTTATATAAGTTTGCAAAAATACTCAACTATATTGGACAGGTAATGACAGGGTAAGGCAAAAATGCCAACATTACGAGACCTTCAGGTGAGAATTATGCATTTTGTGTAACCCGAGCAAGGACGCATGATTAGTCCGTCTGCAAGGTAACGCCAAACCATTCGAATTCGACCACCTCTTTATTTTTTGTTTCCTAAGCATCCCCAAGAGATGCTAAATTCTTAGCGGAGTAAAGTTAATGGTGGTTTTATCTTTCTTTTCAAAACTTTCGTGCATTTGCATCATCTCCGAGTCTTTTCAACGTAGTGTCTGACACTATATCGTATTCACCTTTCCTGTACAATACAATAAGAATGGCGTCACGGAGTTGTTGTCCAAACAATGAAATAGTTGCCCTGTTTCCATAATTTTTTACCAATGTTCGCACACCTCTGCAGTTGTGCATGCCTTCTTTCACCAATTACATGGCTAAAAGAAAGGTGTTACACTATAATTTTAATCGTATAACACCTGTCATTCATGCAAACATCCTCTGTAATATGAAAGACACGCGCACGTAAACCAGGTTGATTGCCCGGCCCGCCGTCCGTCCACGGATCATTGGGACAGTCGAGTTATGGGAACACCTGTTTCCCTCGTGCATTTTTTGTCACACCTACCTCACAAGTTGGAGTCTTGCTGAAAGGATTGCATCCCCAGGTGGCCTTGGTTGACGAGAATATAAACTATTCACTTCAACCACTCAAATTTACGACAGAATTATCATCCCGTTTGCGAACTGCCAAACTTCAACCAAGTTGTGCCCAAGATGGCAGGATAGTTGTGTGACCTTTGGCCTCAACCCCTGCTAAGCTGTATTTCGATTTTCAATAAAGGGACGATTGTTCCCGCTCTAGCATAATGTAGGAAGAAATCACAATGGGAAAGAAATGTCTGTACATGTATTTGGTGTTTTCCTTATGTTATAACCTGTTCTCAAACTCGACAATATTACACGAAACACCTGCATTAATCTGTATGTTTACAGCAGTGGGGGTGTGTCTGGTAAAAGGAACTATTTACACATTTACATACCAAAACAAGAACTTTACGAATCACCTTCATTCACTTTTGTCAGAGCTTTTGTATTATTATCCTTGGCAGGGCAGGGCACTTCGTCAGGGATTGTCAGATGCAAACATGTTGCCTCAATGAATTTAACGTGTTGACTTTTTTTTATCTAGAAATTTTTCTCAAATTGCAGAGGTATTGATTTTTTTCCAAATATGGCTATACCTAGATTTACCTAGAACTGATACCCACCGACCTACATCCGGGACTTACATTAAATTCTCCGAGCCATCTTTTTTATCAGTAAGTTTTAATACTATGCGGGTTATTACGTACATCTACCTATTCATTCATTCAGAAATGAATGGATGGACATGTTTTTGTTCCTTTCACGGTAACCGTCGGGTTACGTGACGTACGTGCTCACGCCGCCGGGTTATCTTATCAGAGGAAGCTCAGGCTTAGTACAGTTAACTATGTTTACGAAAACTATTAACAACAACAAAAAACATTCAAGGGATATATGACAATAGTGACAATTTCACATATCGGAGAACATACAGTAATTCTTGTTGCATAGAAACATTGTTGAGACTGATTTTGTAATTACTCTATTGTTCATGTTTGTCAGAATTTACATGTTGTTTGTTTGTTTGTTTGTGTGTTTGTTTGCTTGTTTGCTTGCTTGCTTGCTTGCTTGTTTGTTTTTGTTTGATTGTTTGTTTGTTTGTTTGTTTGTTTTCGTAATTGACATATAACTAAGCCTGACTCCGTATGACCTTGTCTCCGCACTATATTATACTGTTACTTTTTAGGCGAAAATATATTTTTCGTTGCACAACCCTTGGCATAAATAAGTAAACATACATTAGCATTCATACCTGTCATGTTTGTCAATGGTGTGATACATTTTTGCGTTTGTTTGTTTGTTTGTTTGTTTGTTTGTTTGTTTGTTTGGTGGACAGTTTGTTCGTTCGTTTTCATACCCCATTAAAACGTCGGTGATTTTACGATATGGATGTATTAGTCTCACGAAATACATAACCTTGCGTGCTTTAGGGACTGTAATATCACAGGGAGAATTAGTCTATCAGCTAGCCCTCGGATGTTCTTCCGATAAAATACGACACAACAACGCTATCGAGGATGGAACATCCGAGTGTTCGGGCAGGCCCTCACATGCGAACTTCGTTCGCTTATAGTTATAGCATCGAAAGAAAGCCCGAACGTCTAGCAGCAAGACTAAGGGGGAATAGGCTTAGTTAGATACGTTTACAAAAAACACAAAACAAACAAACAAATATATCATCAATATTTCTTGAAACGTTGTTGATATTGATTAGTACTTACCCTGTCGTTCATGTCTGTCGGTATTTAATAGATTGTTTGTTTGTTTGTTTGTTTGTTTGTTTTGTGTGTTTTCATAAACCAGACGAACTAAGCCTGAGCCCCCGTGTGGTAAACAAGTTTTGTACTGTCATCTATTCATTCGTCCGTTCTTTCTTTTGGCCGTTCTTTCGGCCATCATGAGTCCATTGCCAAGAAGAGCTCATTCGTCCATCGCCATCCCTGGGCTTTTGTCACTCTTCATTTGAATACATTTTATTTTAACAAATTGTGTTCTTTTGTGTGAAATAGCAAGCTGAGTGAGTGATTTCCAACAGACGGGTAAACACTAAGCCTTTTGAAATTACTATAAATGGGAGGGGCATATTTTCCTTCACACAATTTGAGATGACCGTAACAAATTCAAAGCATTTGAATATTATGAGAATCAAAAAAATTCTCATGGGACTGGTACCAGTCTAGGTATTGGACCGGATCTAGTAGCAGGTGAGTAATCATATTACAATGTAATGATTGATCTAGGACTAGACTTGCTCAAGTCGCCGAGCTTTTTTCATATTTGAATAAGAATTTATTTTTTAACACATCGATCTGTGTTCTTTTGTGTATGGTCTAATGATTAAACCAGCTACAGTGAGTGATTGCAAAACAGTCGTGTGAACGCATAAACCCTGGAGGACTACTAATAACTGGGGAAAAAGTTGGATATTTCACCTTGAAAAAATAGAAATGAATGTAAAATCTCTATAGCGATCTGCAGCCTTGGAGTGTTTGAAGTCTAAAACGAATATCACTGATGTAACCATTCGATTTATTGATTGTCAAAAAAGACGTCCGAAAAGTCCAAACGTCACCATCTTCTCAAAACAGAGATAAGTATAATAATTAAATGTAGTGAAAACAAACGTCCCTTTAGATTTAAAATTATTTTTCGATTTGTACCGGGGGGGGGGGGGGCGGTATCGGATCAACATGTACTGATGTGGGCTAGCAACCAACGCATTACTAGTCTAGTTCCTGACAAGGACCGTATTACGTACTTACTTCATCACTTTAATTCCCAAAGTGAAAGTGAAGAAAGTGTGACGTGATGAAGTAAGTATGTCCCTGTCAGGAACTAGACTAATGCATTACATGGTTGTGTGTGTCTTTCCTCTACGAAATTAATGAACTGCATTAGGACTGGGACTAAGACAGGACCAAAACAATAAGTCGGTGACATTAAGTGTTAGGTGGTAAGATACGGTCAGTGACTTTACTAAATTTCTAGGAAATGTTTATAATATATATACAACTTTTACACTTTTCAGATACGATCGTTGGTGGCGCTCCTATGGTATCCACACGCTCAGCAATGTCCCATGACCATATCATATTCATGATATTGCCCAAGCTTATTCTTATGGCAGGTTGTCCGAAATCTAAAGCTACTAGGATTAAGATATCCCAACATTTGTATACACTCATAGTTGTTATGTCATCTGTGGGCGTGACAGCAATATGTAAAATACTTCAATCTTTTTCGTCACAGCTCTGAAAGCTACTTGATTGGACGAAAGTTCTACATACGTCATAAAGATGGAAATGTACGTTGTATAGTTTCCTGGCTACGTCGACGGAAGTCACGCTAATGCAGTATACATGCACTATTGTTTCTTCCTCGCTTATTATATTTAGTACGAACAATGATATATCAACAAAGACTACCTGGGCATTGTTATCAGTAACTATACATTCATCGGGATGCAAACCAAGCCCGACTTCTCTTTTGTTTCAAGTTGGCGAATTATTCCATATGCCTTTCCAAAATTTGCCATGGTGGCACTCTACTTCCTGTCTGGGGCATACATGGTATACTGCTGCTTGCCTCGATGTCTGAACAATGCGGAAAACATCCCTGATTTACTCTTCTACAGAATACCAAGGAACAAAGCTCTTAAGAAACAAGTCTATAATACATTGTATAAGCTTAGACCTACGCGAGACATTATTTCATCGCCACGAATGCCATTGCAAACGCAAGAATTTTCACCCCGAATATCATCCCAAGGAGACAATCTTTACCTATCGACTCACTTTTGTTAAGTTTTTCTAAAGTTTAAAGTTTAAAGTTAAAAAAAGTTTAAAGTTAAAAAAAAGTTTAAAGTTTAAAGTTTAAAGTTTAAAGTTTTTCCATTCCGTGCTAGAAACAGATGAAGTCTCTCTATAGAAAACTGACTACCTTCAAAATCGGAGATCATACACAGTAAACAGTCAAATTATAAAATCTGGTACTTCAGAAAAATACCCTTTTCTTCAAGTTTTCCAACTATTTCTTTGTCAAATATTTCATTCTGAGCAACTAAGAAATTATTCTTCCAATCGCCAACAATTCCCTTCCGAACAAAGTCGCCCGAGTCCCCTTTGAAAATGGCTCGATCGAGGATGAAATACTTGTCGATATACTTTCTCATTTGATCTACAGAGCACGCCCTCTCAACCCTGTCAACATCTTCACTGGACAAACTAACTTGCAGGAATTTTCCCACCTTTCGAATTTCGTCTCTGAAACTTTCCTGCATGTCTTCATACGATATATGCAAAACATTGTCTTCAATACCGACTTTCTTCCAATCAATGACATGTTGCAGCCACGGCCCGTAGAACGTTCGTCCCTTGATAAATTTATCAACCGTTCCATTCCAGTCATTTGATCTCTTTCCCTGGAACATTTTATGCAAATGGTGGTACACAGATACACAGACATCTTTGGGATTTCTTGTGACATAGATGATTTTTACGTTCTCCTTTCTGGCTTGTTTCCATGGAAACAAATGTAGAGGCAAATGGGACCGGATCAGCCTTGGAGATTTGAGATGAAGTTGTCCGGCTTGGATTTGTTTCACCAGCTTCCCTGTAATACCAGGTAAAGTTTCTGGGTTAGCTATGAACCATTCAAAATAAAGGGCTTCGGTACTGTCTCCGTAACTCATCAGACTAAACTCTTGCATATTTTGCAAGGCATTAAGTAGCCATGTTGTGCCTGACTTGGGGCATCCTGCTACAATGACATCACTCTCACGCCATGGAAATGTGGCACGTATATCAGACTTAAGTTTACTTTCATCAATGTAGAACGGAAAAGTTACACCTCGATACTGGAAGTTGGTTAGGGAATCCGCCATATTTTGCTGTTCTCCTTGTTGATGTAACGCCATTTCTTACAACTACAGGTATTATTACATATATGAAGAATTTCTTAGACTTTGCTAAAATATGCTGTCGGTATGGCTAGCTGCGTTCGCTGAAACTTTAACTGTCAACTTTGAGGCTACTATGCTTGAGTATGGATCTGTAGATACTTCCATGGGGCGTGAATCAATGTGACCTTGAAGACATCATAATACACCTCAGTAAAACCATAGACTGGCAATGGAGGGGAAACCACGAGTGAAACGGTCTTCGATAGTCCACGTACTTCGGCCAAGCAGACGTCCAAATTCAGGCACTTGCAACTCTTTACAACCTCGTTTATATTAGGACAGTTTCCCATTAACGCTTTATAGCCTATAGGACTGTGAAACTCGTCCTGAACGTGTCATGTCCTGGAATCGAGTCACCCCAAAACGTCTATGTGATGTCATGAATAATTATCCCAGGTCATTTAAGGTCAAAGGTTACACTGATTACGATGAAAATATCGTATATTTAGGGCAGGAAGGTACTCACCAGTAACGGGGTCGCGGTCTAGTGTACACGGGTCAAACCGTATCATGTGACAGGTATCCTTCCCCCAAGGTGAAATGTTAGTGAAATGTGCATTGAAACTTAAATTAATATTTATGACACAGTCTTCTGGCGAACACGCCCTGTTTTAGTTGATATGTACATGTGTTACATACAGTCTTCTGGCGTCGAACACTCCCTGTTTTAGCTGTATATGTATATGTGTTACGTACAGTCTTCTGGCGTCGAACACTCCCTGTTTTAGCTGTATATGTATATGTGTTACGTACAGTCTCCTGACGAACACCCTGTTTTAGCTGTAAGTTCCCTGAAAGTAATCATATATTGTTGCGTAGGCAGAAATACTGTAAACTCTGGCTTGTGATACATCACCAGTCTTTCAATGATGACATGACTTTCTAAGTAATAACTTGATGACAGCTGATCGGAATTCAGAATGTCTGACAACATAGGTGGCAGGAGCTGTTGAAGTTAGACTCATGGCAACATGTAAAATAGATATCATAAGACCAGCATTTTCCTGAGACATTCTTGAAATAAATGTACCACTGTTCACTAGCTGAATTGATATCAACATCGGTGTCAAGCCGAACACAACAATCAAAATAACGATTATTAAACTTATTGTACTCTTTCTCCCGGCCTTGTACGATGACAGTAGTTTTCTATCAGCATCTTCGGTCGGTTGTGAGTTGCCGACGACGAAGGAATCTTGTATCTTTCTTGCACACTGCTTTGCCTTGTAGATGATGCATAGGTTGAGCGTTACCATGGTAACAATGGCAGGCAAGAAGATGCCATACAACATAAAGTATCTGAAGCTTTTAGTGGTCACCAACAATGGGGAACATCTAAAACCTGGTAGCGAGTACGGCTTTTTGAGATCGTTCCAGCCACAAGCAGGAGCGATGATACAGGACACGAACGTTGCTATCCAGACGAAGATGATGACGATCAGGGTGCGTTCTTTAGTCACCACTCGCTGATGATGGAACGGCCACATTATCTTATAGCACATGTCACAGGTCCATGCAAACATATTGAGAAAGAAAATAATGTAGAGAAATGGTGACAACGTGGCGAGAAAGACACAGGGTAAGAAATGATCAAACCACAAGACAGAACTCAAAATCTTTGTTTCAACAGGCAGAAGGAATGCCCCTTGTATGACACTGGCAATGATGAAGTTGATGAAGAAGTAGTTATGTTCTCCTCTAAGGTTACGATTTGTCGCTATGGTGATCAAGATGATGATGTCGATCGTAAAGAATGTGTAATTGATAACAAACGCTGTTATTTCCAAACCAGATACCATTATAGATGTAGGAACGAATGGTTGGAGTTGATCTGAACTATCCCCGGACAAGTTCGATGAGGTCAATACCGTAGAGCTGTTTGAAAAATTCATCATTTGTGTCTCGAAAGCAGAATATAGTATACGATTGTGTCTGTATTAGATAGTGTGCTTCTGGTATTGCAGCAACAGCCCGAATGTGAATGGTATATATTGTTATATTGACAGCTGAATTGATCTTTAAATGAAACGTGACAATGTCAACGACATTCATTCCTTTAGCAAATATTATAGCTATATTACTTATTATCAACCTCCGTGTAATATTACACAAATGTGTGACTTATATTTTGCTGTCATCAAGACAAAGTGCCCAAAAAGTAAACGCCAATTATTTCAAATTTGTAATCTAGCTTCTGTTAATAGGTTACCATGGTTTCCATATCATAACAGTCAATTTATGATTGATCAAATGTTTTACAGATATATAGTTTCAATTGATTGGATTTTCAATAAATAAATCAACTCGTTTGCCTTACAGGTGTCTATCCGTTTGCTTTACAGGTGTCTTTCTCGTTATATATTAGTGTGTTTTGTTAATAACATTATTATGTTTCGCTAATGGGTCTCACATTTATCCAGAAACCACCCCGCGACATGATATTTTTTTTATGTCTTGCACAAGGTCTTTTGTTACTAATAACGTAAACAAAAATACAGGTAGTGATAGCACCAACGTGTATAGTTTTGACGGAATGAATATCTCAAAGTTTAGATGTGGAAAGTAAGTAAACTTTAATAAAATGTTCTTTTTGTATTCTCCTCATGTATCAGAATGACTTGATAACCCCAATAAGCTGAATCACAGTCAATAAGTTTCATTAATGTGTCAAAAGACATCAAAGAGTGATCGATTTCACATCCATCAAATGTCACATCAAACTGACTTCATATATGTCATTTGTTTTGAGATGTATTTATTCTGACATGAACTGATTCAAATGAGTCTGAGGAACTGAAATGTGACCGGAATCCGTTATTCTTTGATACAGTGTGCTTGAATGTTTATCTTATCGATTTCATTCCCGTCAACGATATGTAAAATCAAAACTCAATTCAGACTAATTTCTGCCTTTAGTACACTTGTATTGATTACTGCTATCAACTTACTTATGCTTTTAAGTAATAAAATAGGACCTCGGTAACTTTTTAAGCTTTGAAATCTTGTAAAGAAGCCCAACTCAGTGCCTACATGCAGTCGACCACTTTGCAGATTTCCAGCAAGGGTTTCTGGGAAAACCTCCGATGATGACAGCACATTTACCAGTCTATTTGTCTCTGATATTCTTTGTATTTGTGTCAGTCGATGTAAGCCCCTGACTTTACCAGGGGCATGCATATGGTGAACACATACAGTACACACGATGTTGCCTTAGTATTTGATTAATATAACATGACATTTGTTTACACACACTCGGGCAACTCCAAATGCAAAATAAACAGTTACATAGATATCACGCACTGTGAGGATATAGAAGTAGTCAAAGTTAACAGTTGAAAGTAAAGAATTGAAGCCATTCAAATCATCAAGTCCATGTGTAATGTTTTCAGCAGAAGTCTGTTTTACTGCACTGTAAAGGAATAGCACTGCTCTATCACTGTTCGCTGTGATTGGCCAAAGGATCCTGCTGTGTGTGTTATCAATGAGTGAAAAGTTTCTACTGTAATATACATGTAACAAATGTCTTATGCAATATCTTATAAATGTCAATCCCAAGTCTTATTAAAGATGGGAACAAGTTCCCTATCAATCACAACGTTTCTGTTATTGCATCATTACCGTGTTATTGTCTGTAAAGAAAAGGCCAGCAGATCAATATCATGTAAAATATACAATGTAACCATGATGTAACGAATGAGATTCTGTTATCAAAGAAAGAGAATGATGAAAAAGATGATTATGTGTGTCTGTACATGTACCATCTGTTTAGAATGATAATATTGCATGTATAAATTAAACCCAACAAATCAACTTAAACCACTCTATGTGTTCATTCGCACAGGAGTACATTTCATAGTTGAAACCTGTACTTTTAAATCATCGTTATCTCACGATGGTAGATTTGAAGATGAACATCTCAAACCAATCCATTTCTCAACTTTCTACCATCGACCTGTCTTACTTGACAGTCAATTTGTGGTTGACAGACATAACGTACATTTTAAACTACGTCATTTTTGGTATCAATTTTGTCATTTTGCTGGCGATAATTGTCAGAGAGAACCTACGGCAGGAACAGCACTACTTCTTCATAAGTTTTACACTGGCGAATCTTTTAAATGGAATTTGTGCTTTACCACTGCTGGAGATTACGTATATGACAAGTAACGTGTACACAACTTTGATATCTTGTGTGTTAATCGCTATGATACCAATATACTGTTTATGTATAGTCATGCTTAACATGGTAGTCTGGACATGTGATTTATATCACAAGATATTTTACCCATTTCATCATCAACGTACAATGGCAAAGAAGACACCACTACTGTTGATCATAGCTGCCGTTTGGACGTTGCCGCTGATCTTTACCATGTCACCAGGATTTGGATGGAATTACTTGTTGGACAGCCCCTCGACACCTTCTTTTTGGTGTATTCCGAGACAAATGATTACTGGAAGTTTCGTACAAGCTCTTCTGCGAGGTTTTATGTATCCATGTTTTAGTATCCTCATTGGAGCAAATCTTCGAATTATATACCAAGCCAAGCAGAATGCGATGAAGATACAGGACACACGATGGGCATGTTCTCGGGGGCAACAAGGCCATGATAATAATCAAAGTCAACTCAACAACTACAAGGCGGGAAGGAAGAGTACTATTAGTCTCATTTTCATAGTTCTGATTATTGTGTTTTGCTGGTCACCTCTAATAATTATGATGGAAATGACACTGGAACATCCTGGTGGTGCACGTGAACGATCAGTCAGGACAACGGCGATATTAACATCTGTGATTTCATTTTCTCTAAGTCTTTCATCTCTCGGCCCATTAACTTATATCCTGCGACATGCAGAGTTCAGAGAAGGCATCAAACACGTCTTTCTGAAGATAAAATGTTGGCAGTAATTTCAACCATATTATTGCTATACTCACAAAGTAACTGACGCGATACTTTCGTCATTGACAGATTTTGCATCAGCCAATGTCCTTAGAACTATTGCACTCGATTTCTTTCAACATAAACATTGTATTAAATTAGTTTACAGTCATTTCTAAAAAAAACAACAACCCAAAGTGCCATTAAATGTTAGGTCAAATAGAACTGTCTGTTTTCAATGGCAGGTATCAGAAAACATGGTGGGTAGACAGGTATTAAAGTAGGGATTTTATTTCATTTGTTTCATTTTATCATTGATTGTTTTATGTTTGCTTCAGAATCAGAACCAGAACCAGAATCAGAACCAGAATCAGAACCAGAATCACAATCACAATCACAATCAGAATCAGATTCAGAATCAGAATCAGAATCAGAATCAGAATCAATACGTTGAAGGAATCAATACTGGTATTGTAAATAATCAATGGAAGAGGAAGGCGAGACACTTAGTCACCCTACATGGATGTCTTGAAGGCATCCACTGATCCAGATGTGACCAAATTATTGTCTAGTTTGCTCCATTCTGTGATTGTTCTTGGAAAAATGAGTTCCAAACAAAAGACAAACTAACTGTCGGTCGGTCAGAAGGCCCGTATGTGATGGTTTGATAAAATATGTACACCATCACTGATGAAAGAGAACAGACATGCGGGAAAGTCAAGAAGATAATTAGCAGTGTGTAATAAAACCAGACCTTGAGGATTACATGTATTTGAAATCGTTACATTGGACTTGATATTATACCAGCAAACAAACTGGTAGCTTGAACGGCCTCTGTCGAGTTGAGACATCAAAGGCAAGAAGGCGAGATACTACATTGATAGGCAAGAAGGCGAGATACTACATTGATAGGCAAGAAGGCGAGATACTACATTGATAGGCAAGAAGGCGAGATACTACATTGATTGGCAAGACTGTACAATTAAACCATTGTGTAACTTTTACATTTCATTATGATTAACTCTTATATTCAACAGAGAATGAAAAGCAATTATATATGTTCATATATATACACAATAACTGATTGTAAAATTAGACAAAACAAATATGCTCTGGTGTATATATGGTATTCATGAAGGAAAGACGCCCTCTAGCCATGTATAGCATTCATTTCTAACAGCAGAGCAGAACATTACTACACAGCAATCACATTGCATATTATTTGAGGGTGTCAAAATATGAAAGGTTGATGGAAAACCGTCGCTGAAATCCCATTTTGTTAAAGGTTATTAACACTAATTACTTTGTATATCTTTGTGTGAACCTTTCCCTATTCATTCTGAACACAAAGAAGCAAACGTGGCGGGTTTTTTGTGGGTTGTAGTTATTGTATTTAATTTCATTATCGTCAATATAACTATGAAATAAGTTACAATATAATGACAGTTAATTTTATGATATCATTTTTTATTTATTTTGGAACTGAAAACAACCATTATGAGTAATATTACGATGAGTACCTAATACCTATATTCAGGGTAGACTCTTAGGTAGTGTACGCTTTGTGGTTATTAGAATAAAAAGGTGTATGTTGCTTGTAAAGAAGATTACATCTTTCGCTGTACGTGACACAGTATCGTCGTGGTACTGTCTAACTATCATTTCAGTGGAAAATGAATAACTCAGCTCAATCTTCGAATCTGTCGGATTACATGCCCGTACTACCTGATGTGGCTGTGGCTGTCAATCCATGGCTCAAAGGTACAGCTTACGTTGTCAACTACACAATCTTTGCGATTAATTTTGTCATCCTTCTTGCAATAGTGATGAAACAGAATCTACGACAAGAACAACATTATTTCTTTACCAGTTTCACGGTAGCTAATCTAATACAAGGCGTCGTAACTCTGCCAATGTTACTGTGTACATTCGCATCAAGTAAAACTTACACCAATCTAGCAACGTGTTTATTTATTGGTTTGACTCCAGTCTACTGCATGAGCACATCACTTGTCAACATGCTGGCCTGGACATGTGATTTATATCACAAGATATTTTACCCATTTCATCATCAACGTACAATGGCAAAGAAGACACCACTTCTGTTGGCCATAGCTGTCGTTTGGACTTTGCCAAGTATCTTCGCCATGTTGCAAGGATGTGAGCGGGAGGTGTTATCAGTAACCAAGTGTTCTCCAAGACAGATGTATAACCCCACCTTCATAACAATTCTGCTCCGAGGTTTTCTATATCCGTGCGTTTGTGTCTTGATTGGCTTAAATCTTCGAATTATTTATCAAGCCAAGAAGAATGTGAAGAAAATAAGAGATTCTCATTGGGCATGCAGTCGGAGACAGGGAGGTCAAGAAAATGGCCAGATTATGTTGAACAACTACAAAGCGGGAAGGAAGAGCACTATAAGTCTGATTTTCATTATTCTTATTATTGTATTTTGTTGGTCACCCTTGTTACTAACGATGGAACTGACCCTTGTACTTGGAATATCGGAACATATTTTAGCTGTCCTGGTTTCATTTGTGTCAATTTGTTCAAGTCTTGCATCTCTAGGTCCATTAGCATACATTTTGCGCCATTCTGAGTTCAGGGAAGGCATTAAGCATGTCTTCAAGAAGTTAAGATTTTGGAATCATAACACTTAATTGATGTTTTAATGTGGTCGACTTCACAGGGACTCGTAATTTTTCTTGCATGGATGGATACATAGCACATGACGTAACGAATATGAATGGTATCACTACTTTTACGCCATCTTGCCTGTATGGAAGGATACAAAATACCATTTAATACTAATTATTCCGCCAGTCTTTTTTCCTAGTATCAAGCGAGCATGCATAGTTGAAACTTTCGTAGCAACTTTTTGACAGTGCGTACCCATCGCAGGTATAAATTTATCCCCAATCTACGCAACATTACGCATCCCCGTGGTCGACTTATCCAATTTGCTACGACGAATATCTCGTTCAGAATAAATGGGTGTTGTTAAGTCTTCAGAATGCTTCGTTCTTACTGATTTTAACGCATTATGCATCTATCATTACAGACAACGGCTGTCATATTTTGTATCGTTTTTGAACCAAGGAAAATAAACATTTTGAGTAACTTCGTACTGTAATGACAAAGGTTGTCGAGGGGTGGAAATCCAGAGACGATTCCAAGCAGTACACTCAGAGACTGAGATGGTTGCCTAACGTAAACTACGTCAAATAGTAACGATTACATACAAAACTAATTATTTCAATGCTACAACTTGGAAACTTTGCTTCATTTTTAAGATACAAAATTTGGAAATGAAAATTTACTATCCTCATTATATCATCGCATTTCAGCAAGATACGCATTGGTCGAAATTCTGACCGGTATGGAATTTATTTATAGAATATTAAAAGTCCACTTTTGTATTTGTACAAGCTATGAACTTTATGGCAAAGAAGTTGAACTTCAATTGTTATTTGCAGCTACATGTAGTTGTTACGTTATACGATGGCGAGAGTCAAATCAGCTTTCGATTTCTATATATATTAATATAAACGTGTATTCCTTAACAAGCGAATACTTTCATTGAAAGATGCCATTTGCTAGCCTAGCTGGGGTTCACTATAATCAAATTTAAAAACATGATGAAATGTATGTCCGATTTGTGTACCTTAAATGGAAAGCGAACTTTGCAGTAGAAACGTATGTACAACCCACATTGGGTAACATTTGAAGATCCCCCCAGTCGAGGACCAACCTCTAGACCAGTTTGGCGTGAAGAGATTGACCATTTACATGGTTTTTTACACTCTAGGTTTGGGTGGATGGAGGTAGTAATTACTGATCTGAATATCTTTCTCTTGTACATATATGGTTGTTATTTTGACAGCTTGTTCAATAAATGTAATATTACATTGCATTCCTATCTGACTCGCCATGGTATCCTTCACTACTAATTAAGAAATAAACCACTTGACGAGGATGGTATACCCCAAGAGGTTTTGACCATCAATATATTCACTCGCTATCGTTCGTGCATACATTTCGTTCACTGGTAAAAACCTCTTGGTACACCATCCCCAGGGAGTGGTTTATCGCTTTTATATTATACCAGTGTATTAGCAAAATCGGAAACATTATAAGAACTAACGTGCGAACTACTACGTTCGTAGACGAACAGTGAACGTACATCAACATTTGATGGCGTGTCAAGTGTGCATTATCGTTCATTTTAGACGTGCTAGTTCGATGTCTAGACAATCAGATCTCTCGATTTTTGCCATCAATATACTGGTATAATATAATTAATATATGTACAAGCATGCAATCAAGTATACATGCAAATATATGAACACACACACACACACACACATACATACATACATACATACATACATACATACATACATACATACATACATACATACATACACATGACATCTCTCTTTGGCTCTTTGTTAGTTTTAACTGCCACCCCACCCCACCCCAATGAAAAAATATATCATTTTTTTCACAATTGAAACCTCTGTTTATGTAGTTGTCATATTCCAGCCATAAATACTGGTCTACTTGTGTCATGCAAGGATGGAAAAGCAACAGTGAAGCGCCACCATCGACCAACAGTACCATATTCATATATCGTACGTGCATTTCCATAATCTTCAATGAGGACCCTCCGCCCCCGCCCCCCTTCACATAAGAGTGGAGTGTTGTGTACGCGGGTCAACTAATTAAATAATTTATTAGTTAAGTGCACATGCATTGGTTACTGCTTACCCTTGCATTGGTTACTGCTTACACTTGCATTGTTACCACTTACCCTTGCATTAATTACTACTATCAGTGTCAACTCAAATATGACTACAGGTGACAAAATAGCACCTCGGTAACTTATTCAACTTTGAAATCTTCAAGCCCTACTGCACTTGACACGTGTTCAACCATTTATGGACCAATGGTTTATGGGACAAACTTTGAAGTGTATACAAATACAAATTGTGTCAAGACAATAGAAATGTTTGTATTTATGAAGCTTTCCAATAAACCCTGTCTAAATCTGACATCGTAAAATAAACCCACTGTTTTTTATCATTATGGTGTCACCTAAAGTAAACAACAACAAAGGTGAAAATATGATTGCTATGTAGTACTGCTCTACTGTTAGTCGCTAGAAGTGAATACAATACATGGCTAGAGGATGTTTTCTACCTTTTCATTATCTGTTGAATATAAAAGTTAATCATATTCAAACATAGGAGAAACACAATGATTACATTTTCCCGCCCTGTCAATTATTACAGATCTCAATTTGTCTGCTGGGATAATATCAAGTCAAATGTAAAGATTTCAAATACAGATGATCACGGAATCTGGTTCTAGTACACCCTGTGTTTTACCCTATGCATCGCTAATTATCGTGGTGGCCACGAGTCTTGTCCTCATGTTAAATTCACTGAAGATATGGATATTGACATGGTGGTAAGAAAAACCAACAAATTGAACACCCTCTGATATATTTTACGTTTTTATTTTCTTAGCAAATGTAATACATTTTACATCATAATTTTCAAGTTTAGGTAGAATTTTTCAAAACTTCCATTTTACCACAGGGGGCAGCGAGCATGTAACTGATTGATTGATCGATCGATCGATTAATCAGTTACATGCTCGCTGCCCCCTGTGATTTTACAAGTGAAAATAATACAAAACAATAATTGTTATACGAATTGAAAGATGAAAGTTTAACGACCCAGAGGTATAAACTGTCTATGACGAAAGTACCGCTTCATAGTTAGTTAGTTACTTAGTGACTAATACGATTGAAATCTTCACTGCCAAAATTTTATCTTCAGAAAGACGTGTTTGATGCCTTCTCTGAATTCAGCATGTCGTAGGATATACGTTAATGGGCCAAGAGATGAAAGACTTAGAGAAAATGAAATCACAGATATTAATATCGCCATTGTCCTGAGTGATTGTTCAGGTGAACCAGGAGGTTCTAGTGTCATTTCCATCATAATTATTAGAGGTGACCAGCAAAACACAATAATCAGAACTATGAAAATGAGACTAATAGTACTCTTCCTTCCTGCCTTGTAGTTGTTGAGTTGACTTTGATTATTATCATGGCCTTGTTGCCCCCGAGAACATGCCCATCGTGTGTCCTGTATCTTCATCGCATTCTTCTTGGCTTGGTAGATAATTCGAAGATTTGCTCCAACGAGGATGCTAAAACATGGATACATAAAACCTCGCAGAAGAGCTTGTGCGAAGCTTTCAGTAACCATTAGTCTCGGAATACACCAAAAAGAAGGTGCCGAGGGACTGTCCGGCAAGTGATTCCATCCAAATCCTGGTGACATGGTGAAGATCAGCGGCAAAGTCCAAATGGCAGCTATGACCAACAGGAGTGGTGTCTTCTTTGCCATTGTACGTTGATGATGAAATGGGTAAAATATCTTGTGATATAAATCACATGTCCAGACTACCATGTTAAGTATGACTATACATAAACAGTATATTGGTATCATAGCGATTAACACACAAGATATCAAACTGGTGTACACGTTACTCGTCATAAACGTAATCTCCATCAGTGGCAGAGAACAGATTCCTTGCAAAAGATTCGCCAGAGTAAAACTTATGAAGAAGTAGTGCTGTTCTTGCCGTAGATTCTCTCTGTGAATTATCGCCAGCAAAATGACAAAATTGATACCAAAAATGACATAGTTTAAAACGTAAGTTAAGTCTGTCAACCACAAATTGACTGACAAGTCGGAACGGGTAATAGGAAACTGATGAGAAATCGACTGGTTAGAGATGTTCATCTTCAAATCTATCATTACACCTAGCAAATGGTGATTTAACAGAGAAGGTCTCAGCTATGAATGCACTCTTCAGTACAACTGTATCTATATAAAGGTCTTTCGTTTTATTGTTGACTACCAATAATACAGTATATCTTCAAGCGAAATATATAGAAACATATTCATTAATAATCCTCGTGTGCATATATATTGACATTTTGTCAATACAATATGCTCTCTTTAATACATACAACATGGCATCAAAGCAATATACATCAACTAATCAATGATTCCCAGCCTCTCCCTCTTTTTATACAGGAAAGGGATCAATAATGATCATATTGTATTCGTTCAGTGCTTCTGGTAAAATCAGAAATTTAAACTGGTCTTTCTGTCTGCTTTGTATTTTTAAAAAAAGGTTTCTATATACAGACGAGCTAAATGAGGTATTATTCACCAACCTCGTTTTGTAAATTTATGACGTTCTATTATATTTTGTTTATCTCTACAATGAATCTTTTAAAAGTTGTTAGATTGATTGAAGTTCGCGCAAAATAAATTCTAAAATGATCTGGGGCAAACTTTATTGTAAAAAGTGAAGCAATATGACATTGTCTTTTCTTTTAACATGTTGAAAGTTGACACATTAATAAAATATATTTGATGCCATCAAAATCATATTGTTGTCAATTACTGTCAGTTTTGTCAATGTAATTATAAAACTTTGTGACAGCATATTGATTTTTATTAAGAAGAAGAATTTGTTCTTTTTATGACGTCGTTACAATACGAGGGTGAGAAACAAAAAAATATATTATGAAAACAAAACTTATTGTGCCCTTTCTTCCCGCGTTATTGCTATTTTTTAACACAACTTGATCGTTTTCTTGATCATCCTGTCTCTGAGTGTATGTGACCAGATTATTGTATTGTATAGTCTTCTTGACTTGATAGATAGTTGAAGATTTTCACCAATCACGACACAATAACATGGATAAACAAAACGTCGGAGAAGAAATGTGGTGAAGATGGGTTTATACATACAGATTGGAGAGTACTTGAAGTCACCAGCATTTGGGGACGTTAATAAATCGCGCCATCCAAACCCTGGCCGCATAGTACATAAAAGTTCGTCATGTTCAAACATCGGAGATACATAGTGATTAACTTTTTTAGTGTTGTCAATCAACGGTGATTGAGAATGTCACATAGTAATAATACATGTGTCCACAACATTCTACGTTATGTAATAAGGAACCTTTCGCTCGCTCGCTTACGACTAGAAATGTGCCTACAATATAATTATGGGACACTGTCATTGATAACGCTACATTGTCATTTTTCTACTCCTGGCTTCATACACGGAAATTACTAGAGCGCCACCAACGTTTACTATGATTGCAGTCTGCCATCAATTCAGAGAAAAAACACGAATTTTGGTGTAAAAGGTAATCTTTGTATTGTTGTAGTTTATATTTTACGAATAAGGAAAGAGTTTATTACGAGTTACGAAAATACTCCTTGCCACCAAAACTGTACCCCTACCCCCACCCCACCCCCACCCCATAGCATCAGTACCATAGAGGAGAATGTTATATCAGACCAGCAAATTGGGACTGAGTTACATTCATGGAGAGAGAGAAAAGAAAGGCACCAGATAACAAATGTACATGATCGCATTGTGGCATCTACTTTCTCATACATATCGGTTTTCAAGTTGTCACTATGCTAAAACTGTATTAGTTGCAACTTGTAACAGGAGTATCATTTTCGATCAGAAAACCTTATTATATTCATTAAAAATTATTAATATACCAATAATTAGACACAGTATATTTTAATCAGTTGTCGACATTATCCAGAAATAGATTTTATTGTGACCGCCGTTGAGGGCGCTGATTTTTGAGTGCGGACCCTAAAATGAATTGATTTCATTTATCGTGTATACATCTACAAAAAGACGTTTAGCCATAGATGATGCAATACTCTTCAGTATGTATTATATTATGCTTAAGTTATTGAACATGGCAACTTGAAAATATGTTACTTTAAATACAGAACAAAATGACAAAATATTTTCAAAAAATACGTTTCAGTTACATTTATTAAGACATTAATGATATAATTGTAGTTGATAATGTTAACACCAAATACATTCGTAAGGAATGTCCACGCACATGAATCTTATTCCAGTGGACCAGGTTGGAGAGGAAAGATGGCAACGTTAAACTGATCAAGTCACTTAAAGTGATCACTGCCAAAATTTTACCTTCATAAGGACATGTTTGATGCCTTCTCTGAATTCAGCATGTCGCAGGATATAAATTAATGGGCCGAGAGATGAAAGACTTATACAAAATGAAATCACAGATGTTAATATAGCCATTGTCCTTAGTGAATTTCTATGTATTTGCGTCATTTCCATCATGATTATTAGAGGTGACCAGCAAAAAACAATAATCAGAACTATGAAAATGAGACTAATAGTACTCTTCCTTCCCGCCTTGTAGTTGTTGAGTTGACTTTGACTATTATCATGGCCTTGTTGCCTCCGAGAACATGCCCATCGTATGTCCTGTATCTTCATAGCATTCTTCTTGGCTTGGTAGATAATGCGAAGGTTTGCTCCAACGAGGATGCAAAACCCCGGATATAAAACACCTCGGAGAAGAACCTGTGCGAAATTTGCTGTTAACATCATCCTGGGGATGCAGCAGAAGTAAGGCATCGAGGGGCTCTCCCATTTGTCATACCATCCAAATCCTGGTGACATGGTGAAGATCAGCGGCAACGTCCAAACGGCAGCTATGACCAACAGAAGTGGTGTCTTCTTTGCCATTGTACGTTGATGATGAAATGGGTAAAATATCTTGTGATACAAATCACATGTCCAGACTATCATATTAAGAAGGACGATACACGCACAGTATATTGGTATCATACAGATTAACAAACACGAAATCAAACTGGTGTACACGTTATTTGTCATATACGTAATCTCCAGCAGTGGTAAAGCACAAATTCCATTTAAAAGATTCGCCAATGTAAAACTTATGAAGAAGTAGTGCTGTTCCTGCCGTAGGTTCTCTCTGACAATTATCGCCAGCAAAATGACAAAATTGATACCAAAAATGACGTAGTTTACGATATAAGATAAGTCTGTCAACCAAAAATTAAGATTGACTGTGAAGTCAGAAAGGTCAATGGTAGAAAGTTGAGAAATGGATTGGTTTGAGATGTTCATCTTCAAATCTACCATTATATCGTAAAACGACGATTTGACAGTGCACGTCTCAAATACGAAATGTACTTCTTAGTGATACTGCATTTATATAAAGATGTTTGATAACATTGTTGAACACGAATTATATGTATATCAGAAGTATCATTTATTGAATTTTCTGCAGTACTTTCTGTTTTTTTACACACTTAGTCAAATTGAATTGGTAACCATTCAACAATATAAACGTTTTAAGACTAATTTCGTTTTCGTACCGTAGTATGGGAAAGTGATCAATTCTTATTATATTACATCAACACTGGGCAGCTGATACAATTGTAATCTAAAAACTTTTTTCTGTCTTCTTTATATTAAATATGTATTTGAATCAGATATTATTAAGCAATTTGAGTTTCGTGTTTTCGATATCTTCCAGTAAAGGAGAGTGACTATTAAATCAAAAATTAATTTACGAAATGTTATTATATTCACGTATTAATCGATTGAATTTTGCCCAAAAGAAATTCTAAAATGTTATCGGGTAAAGTTTAGTATAAAAAGTAGAACAAAGTAGAACATTATGTGTGCATTGTATCGTCGACGTCTTTCTTGAAAAATGATGACAAGTTGATGAAAAACCTGTCACCAAATACCCTATTTTGGAATTAATGTCAACTTTGTCAACGCAATTATAAAACTCAGTGACATCTTACTGATTAAGAACAGTTTGTTATCTTTATGATACCATTGTGGTCTATGTGGGAATTTGTGAGCAAAGAATTAATACGGTTGAAATCTTCACTGCCAAAATTTTATCTTCAGAAAGACGTGTTTGATGCCTTCTCTGAACTCTGCATGTCGTAGGATATACGTTAATGGGCCAAGAGATGAAAGACTTAGAGAAAATGAAATCACAGATATTAATATCGCCATTGTCTTGAGTGACTGTTCAGGTGAACCAGGAGGTTCTAGTGTCATTTCCATCATAATTATTAGAGGTGACCAGCAAAACACAATAATCAGAACTATGAAAATGAGACTAATGGTACTCTTCCTTCCCGCCTTGTAGTTGTTGAGTTGACTTTGATTATTATCATGGCCTTGTTGCCCCCGAGAACATGCCCATCGTGTGTCCTGTATCTTCATCGCATTCTTCTTGGCTTGGTATATAATTCGAAGATTTGCTCCAACGAGGGTGCTAAAACATGGATACATAAAACCTCGCAGAAGAGCTTGTACGAAACTTCCAGTAATCATTAGTCTCGGAATACACCAAAAAGAAGGTGCCGAGGGGCTGTCCAACAAGTAATTCCATCCAAATCCTGGTGTCATGGTGAAGATCAGCGGCAACGTCCAAACGGCAGCTATGATCAACAGAAGTGGTGTCTTCTTTGCCATTGTACGTTGATGATGAAATGGGTAAAATATCTTGTGATACAAATCACATGTCCAGACTACCATATTAAGAAGGACGATACACCCACAGTATATTGGTATCATACAGATTAACAAACACGAAATCAAACTGGTGTACACGTTATTTGTCATATACGTAATCTCCAGCAGTGGTAAAGCACAAATTCCATTTAAAAGATTCGCCAGTGTAAAACTTATGAAGAAGTAGTGCTGTTCCTGCCGTAGGTTCTCTCTGACAATTATCGCCAGCAAAATGACAAAATTGATACCAAAAATGACGTAGTTTACGATATAAGATAAGTCTGTCAACCAAAAATTAAGATTGACTGTGAAGTCAGAAAGGTCAACGGTAGAAAGTTGAGAAATGGATTGGTTTGAGATGTTCATCTTCAAATCTACCATTATATCGTAAAACGATGATTTGACAGTGCACGTCTCAAATACGAAATGTACTTCTTAGTGATACTGCATTTATATAAAGATGTTTCATAACATTGTTGATCACGAATTATATGTATAACAAAAGTATCATTTATTGAATTTTCTGCAGTACCTTCTTCTTTTTTAAACAGACAAATTGAATTGGTAACCATACAACAATATAAACGTTTTAAGACTAATTTCGTTTTCGTACCATAGTATAGGAAAGTGATCAATTCTTATTATATTACATTAACACTGGGCAACTGATATAATTGTAAACTAAAAACCTTTTTTCTGCCTTCTTTATATTAAATATGTATTTGAAGGATATTTCTTTTCTAGACGATTTAAATCAGATATCATTAAGCAATTTGAGTTTCGTGTTTTCGATATCTTCCAGTAAAGGGGAGTGACTATTAAATCAAAAATTAATTTACGAAATGTTATTATATTCACGTATTAATCGATTGAATTTTGCCCAAAAGAAATTCTAAAATGTTATCGGGTAAAGTTTAGTATAAAAAGTAAAACAAAGTAGAACATTATGTGTGTATTGTATCGTCTTTGTTTGAACATGCCGAAAAATGACAAGTTGATGAAAAACCAGTCACCAAATACCCTATTTTGGAATTATTGTCAACTTTGTCAACGCAATTATAAAACTCAGTGACAGCTTACTGATTAAGAACAGTTTGTTATCTTTATGATACCATTGTGGTCTATGTGGGAATTTGTGAGCAAAGAATCAATACGGTTGAAATCTTCACTGCCAAAATTTTATCTTCAGAAAGACGTGTTTGATGCCTTCTCTGAATTCAGCATGTCGTAGGATATACGTTAATGGTCCGAGAGATGAAAGACTTAGAGAAAATGAAATCACAGATATTAATATCGCCATTGTCTTGAGTGACTGTTCAGGTGAACCAGGAGGTTCTAGTGTCATTTCCATCATAATTATTAGAGGTGACCAGCAAAACACAATAATCAGAACTATGAAAATGAGACTAATAGTACTCTTCCTTCCCGCCTTGTAGTTGTTGAGTTGACTTTGATTATTATCATGGCCTTGTTGCCCCCGAGAACATGCCCATCGTGTGTCCTGTATCTTCATCGCATTCTTCTTGGCTTGGTATATAATTCGAAGATTTGCTCCAATGAGGATACTAAAACATGGATACATAAAACCTCGCAGAAGAGCTTGTATGAAACTTTCAGCAATCATTTGTCTCGGAATACACCAAAAAGAAGGTGCCGAGGGGCTGTCCAACAAGTAATTCCATCCAAATCCTGGTGACATGGTGAAGATCAGCGGCAACGTCCAAACGGCAGCTATGATCAACAGAAGTGGTGTTTTCTTTGCCATTGTACGTTGATGATGAAATGGATAAAATATCTTGTGATACAAATCACATGTCCATACTACCATGTTAAGCATGACAATACATACACAGTATAAAGGTATCATACCGATTAACAAACAATATATCAAACTGGTGTACACGTTACTCGTCATAAACGTAATCTCCATCAGTGGTAGAGAACAGATTCCTTGCAAAAGATTCGCCAGAGTAAAACTTGTGAAGAAGTAGTGCTGTTCTTGCCGTAGATTCTCTCTGAGAATTATCGCCAGCAAAATGACAAAATTGATACCAAAAATGACGTAGTTTAACATGTAAGTTACGTCTGTCAACCACAAATTGACTGACAAGTCGGAACGGGTAATAGGAAACTGAGAAATCGACTGGTTAGAGATGTTCATCTTCAAATCTATCATTACACCTAGCAAATGATGATTTAACAGAGAATGTCTCAGCTTTGAATGCACTCCCCAGTACTACTGTATCTATATAAAGGTATTTCGTTTTATTGTTGACTACGAATAATACAGTATATGTACAAGCGAAATATACAGAAACACATTCATTAATAATCTCGTGTGTGTATATATTGACATTTCGTCAATACCATTTACTTTTTCTATATACATACAACATGGTATCCACGCAATAACATAAACTTTATGATTCCCAACCTTTCCCTCCTTTTATACAGGAAAGGGATCAATATTTATCACATTGTAGTCGTTCAGTGCTTCTGGTAAAACCAGAAATTTAAACCGGTTTTGTTGTCTGCTTTGTATATTTTTTAAAAGGGCGCCTGAAAATTTTCTATACAAACGAACTAAATGAGGTAGTATTCACTGACTAGATTTTGTAAATTTATGACTTTCTGTCGTATTTTGTTTACCTCTATAATGAAGTTTTTAAAAGTTGTTAGATCGATTGAATTTCGCGCAAAATAAATTCTAAAATGATCTGGGGCAAACTTTATTGTCAAAAATGAACCAATGTGGCATTGTCCTTTCTTTTAATCTGTTGAAAGTTGACACATTAATAAAAAAAACAGTTGATGCCATCAAAACCCATCGTTGTCAATTACTGTCAGTTTTGTCAGTGCAATTAGAAAACTCGGAGACAGCATATTGATTTTAGTAAGACTGATGTGTTCTTTTATGACATCGTTACACTATTTATTATACCATCTTATATTAAATATATACCCAGAGTCAACTAGTCTTGCACCCAGGGTAAAACATTCCATTACTTCAATAGGAGGTTGATCAACAAAAATATATAAATTATTAAAACGAGACTTGTTGTGCCCTTTCTTCCCGCCTTATTGTTATTTCTAACACGACGTGATCGTTTTCTTGATTCCAGATTTTTGAATTTTCACTTTAGTCTTCTTGACTTGATAGATAGTTGAAGATTTTCACCAATCACGACACAATAACACGGATAAACAAAACGTCGGAGAAGAAATGTGGTGAAGATGGGTTTATACATACAGATTGGAGAGTACTGAAGTCACCAGCATTGGGGGACATTAATAAATCGCGCCATGGTACATAAAAGTTCGTCATGTTCAAACATAGGAGATACAAGTGTTTTCTAGTGTTGTGTCAATCAACGATGATTGAGAATGTCACATAGTAATACATGTGTCCACAACATTCCATGCTACGTGATAAAGAACCTTTCGCTCGCTCGCTTACGACTAGAAATGTGCCTACAATATAATTATTGGACACTCTCATTGGTGACGCTACTTTGTTGTTTTTCCACTCTTGGTTTCATACACACGTATATTACAAAAACGCCACCAACGTTTACTATGATTGTAGTCTGCCACCGATTGAGAGAAAAAAACACGAATTTTGGTATGAAACGTAATCTTTGTATTGTTGTAGTTTATATTTTACGACTAAGGAAAGAGTTTATTACGAGTTACGAAAATACTCCTTGCCACCAAAACTGTACCCCCATCCCCACCCCCACCCCACCCCACCCCACCCCATACCATCTGTGACATAGAGGAGAATGTTATTATACAGGAAATTGGGACTGAGTTTGATTTATGAAGACAAAGAAAAGAAAGGCACCAGATAACGAATGTACATGATCGCATTGTGGCATCTACTTTCTCATACATTTAACAGTTGAGATAGCAGTATAGGTCAAACGACAACGAGGCAAACTGTAGGTGGTCTGAGTTCAATGTCATCACATGTGAAATCAAATGATTTCGACCTGAATTTAGTTATGTACCAGACCTTTGGTATAGTCGTCTGAGACATGTCTATCATCACATTTGAATGAAAGTAACTGGGACCAGGGGCAAATACCTGATATGTAATTATGGACTGATATATGATTCTCAAAGGTCCGTCCGTGAGATGACACATGCATATATACAGAGTGTAAAACTTGGAATTTGGAAAGTGTGAAATTAAGGGAAAATGACTGTTGGTCATAAGGACCGATATGTAGCAATAACGTTTGGTCCTTACTCTATGTAGTTTATGACATTTACCTACAGCTACCCCCCCCCCCCTTCACAAAGATCAAACTATTTTTATTTTAACATGCTACATGGTGTCGTTTGCTGTAATAAAATAAGAGAGTCCAACGAATAGTTAATATCCACAATAATTTATTTTATCTATATAATCTCTGCTGTTATTCACAATACAAATACAGGTACAAAGATTGAGAAATTCAACCAATCACACGATAGCTATTGATGTGTACTACGTCACTGTAAACTGAACCAATCACACGATAACTATTGATGTGTACTACGTCACTGTAAACTGAACCAATCACACGATAACTATTGATGTGTACTACGTCACTGTAAACTAAACCAATCACACGATATCTATTGATGTGTACTACGTCACTGTAAACTTGTTATCAACAATGTTCTTACTTATCACAGTTCAATTTGACTTATAAAAAAGTACGTTGATGTAAAATAGGTATCACACGGTCAGATTAGTGTTGTAAAATCTGGACATCCATTTAAATATTTGAATATCTGGTCAATATTATCTGTAAAACGTTTCAATCTTGAGAAGTTCCAATCGTGAGCGAAATATCGGTTTCAAGTTGTTATTATGTTAAAACTGTACAAGTTGCAACTTGTTACTGGTGTATCATTTTCGATCAGAAAACCACAATATATTCACTGAAAATTATTAATATACCAATAATCAGTAGTCGACATTATCCAGAAATAGATTGTATCGTGATCGCCGTTGAAGGTGCAGATTTTTGAGTGCGGACCCTAAAATGAATTGATTTCATTTATCGTGTATACATCTACAAAAAGACGTTTACCCATAGATGATGCAATACTCTTCAGTATGTACTATATTATGCTTAAGTTATTGAACATGGCAACTTGAAAATATGTTACTTTAAATACAGAACAAAATGACAAAATATTTTCAAAAAACACGTTCCAGTTACATCTATTAAGACATTAATGACATAATTGTAGTTGATACCGTTAACACCAAATGCATTCACAAGAATATCCATGCACATGAATCTTATGCCAGTGGACCAGGTTGGAGAGGAAAGATCGCGATGTTAAACTTTTGATTGACCAGGAAATGAAAGTATCGAGAATACTACAATTACATATTGTTGTAGTAGATATGATAAAGTCACCTGAAAGGATCACTGCCAAAATTTTACCTTCATAAGGACATGTTTGATGCCTTCTCTGAACTCTGCATGTCGCAGGATATACGTTAATGGTCCGAGAGATGAAAGACTTATAGAAAATGAAATCACAGATATTAATATCGCCATTGTCCTTAGTGAATTTCTATGTATTTGCGTCATTTCCATCATAATTATTAGAGGTGACCAGCAAAACACAATAATCAGAACTATGAATACAAGACTAATAGTACTCTTCCTTCCCGCCTTGTAGTTGTTGAGTTGACTTTGACTATTATTATGGCCTTGTTGCCCCCGAGAACATGCCCATCGTGTGCCCTGTATCTTCATGGCGTTCTTCTTGGCTTGGCAGATAATTCGAAAATTTGCTCCGATGAGGATACTAAAACATGGATACATAAAAACTCGAATAAGATTTTTTACGAAATTTTTAGTAATCATCATCTTCGGAATACAACCAAAGTAAGGTAACGATGGGACTCCATCGCTGTGCTTCCATCCCAATCCTGGTGACATGGTGAAGATCAGCGGCAACGTCCAAACGGCAGCTATGATCAACAGAAGCAGCGTCTTCTTTGCCATTGTACGTTGATGATGAAATGGGTAAAATATCTTGTGATACAAATCACATGTCCAGACTACCATGTTAAGCATAACTATACATAAACAGTATAAAGGTATCATACGGATTAACACGCAAGATATCGAATTAGTGTACACGTTATTTGTCATATGAATAATTTCCATCAGTGGTAGAGCACACATTCCTTGCAAAAGATTCGCCAGTGTAAAACTTATGAAGAAGTAATGCTGTTCCTGCCGTAGGTTCTCTCTGGCAATTATCGCCAGCAAAATGACAAAATTGATACCAAAAATGATGTAGTTTAAAATGTAAGTTAAGTCTGTCAACCACAAATTGACTGTCAAGTAAGACAGGTCGATGGTAGAAAGTTGAGAAATGGATTGGTTTGAGATGTTCATCTTAAAATCTACCATTATATCGTAAAACGACGATTTGACAGTGCAGGTCTCAAATACGAAATGTACTTCTTAGTGATACTGCATTTATATAAAGATGTTTCATAACATTGCTGAACACGAATTATATGTATAACAGAAGTATCATTTATTGAGTTTTCTGCAGTACTTTCTGCTTTTTTACACAGACAAATTGAATTGGTAACAATACAACAATATAAACGTTTTAAGACTAATTTCGTTTTCGTACCGTAGTATGGGAAAGTGATCAATTCTTATTATATTACATTAACACTGGGCAGCTGATTCAATGGCAAACTAAAAACCTTTTTTCTACCTTCTTTATATTAAATATGTATTTGAAGGATATTATTAAGCAATTTGAGTTTAGTGTATTTGATTTCTTCCTATAAAGGAGAGTGACTATTAAATCAAAAATTAATTTCAGATCTAAATCAGATATTATATTATACCAGTATATTGATGGCGCAAGTCGAGAGATCTGATTGGTCTAGACACCGAACTAGCGCGTCTAAAACGAGCGATAATGCACAGTTGGCACGCGTCCAAATTTTGTTCGTCTACGAGCGTTGAGCCGTGATACTGATAGTGAACTCTTCGAATTGTCAGAGGAGGATTTTCTCTCAATGAGACAATGTTTTATGAGAAATTATGAAGGAAACTTCGAAAGCAACCCAGTCATCGCGTATTTGTTCAAATCATCGCCTACTACGTGTACTAGGCATGCACGACATCGGTCGCGGTCCCAGCCTCGGCGCGGCTGGAGTAGAAACATTGGTGACCTGGCCTGTCCTGTCATAAAAATGAAGCAAGTGAAAGAGCTTACACTGGCCGACATACCATTAATCTAAATAGAAATTTGACTGGGATCCTGTCCTAGAGTATCAGTCATCAATCCGAGAGGGAAATCCTCAAACCCGAAAATCTACTGACTTAACTTCCAGTAAAATAAATACATTGTAAATATCAACCTGTCTATCAGTGTCACTTCACCGAGTCGCGAATTCGGCCGGGAACGATCGAAGCACTCTGTATTATATAAACCACTTCAAGTTTATACCTCGAGTCAAACAGGTTGTTTATTCATCACTGTGCACTTTTAATTAGCCGATCAATGTACAGATTATCCCTAGAAACGACTAGCAGATAAAATAAATCCAGTCGCTGCACGACGTTCACGTTGAGGCCAAGATCAGCTGTCTTGAAAGCAGCGTTAGTGTTATGCAAATTAGTCACAGGGGCGCATATGAAACGAGAAAACGTTAGTTCTTATCTTGTTTCCGATATTTTCAATATACTAGTATAATATAATAGCGATAAACCACCCCCTGGGGAAGGTATACCACTCGGTTTTGACCAGTGAACTCAATATATTTCGTTCACTGGTCAAAACCTCTTGGTATACCATCCCAAGGGGGTGGTTTATTGCTTAATTATTAAGCAATTTGAGTTGCGTGTTTTCGATATCTTCCAGTAAAGGAGAGTGACTATTAAATCAAAAATTAATTTCAGAAAGTTTGCTTTATAATCTACCATTATATCGTAAAACCCTGATTTAATAGGGCAGGTCTCAAATACGAAATGAACTCCGGAGTCAGACTGCATTTATGTAAAGATGTTTCATAACATTGTTCCATCTGATGAGGTTTTTTTGAAGAGACAAACTGACAAATTGCATTGTTGACCATTCAATTATATAACTTTTTACCACTAATTTCTCTTTCCTACCTTAGTATAGAAAAGTGATCAATGCTTATCACGTTACATCAACGCTATGCATCTGATAAAATTGGAAATTTAATATTGTCTTTCTGTCTTCTTTGTATTTATGTATTTGAAGAGACGAGCTAAATCAGAAATTTGAGTTTCGTAATTTTTAATAGCTTCCGGTAATGAACACGATTAAGAATGATTTTTCGAACTTTTGCTGAAGATTCAATAAATTCATGTTACTTTATAATTAATTTGATATAAAGTTGATGGACATGAAAATAAAAATAAGGAACAGCTTTACGTTATTGATAATCTGGACGTTGAACATATAACATTGGCATCAAAAGTCTTCTAATAAGACTTCGGGTGTATGCGCCGAAGGTAGCCGAACAGACGCCGAAGAGAGATATTAACATATTGAGAATGACGAGACTTACACAGGAAATACCGGGTATCATACCGAACAAACACGGTAATAAACTGGTGTAAAAGTTACTTGTCATAAACGTAATCTGCATCAGTGGTAGAGAACAGATTCCTTGTAAAAGATTCGCCAGAGTAAAACTTATGAAGAAGTAGTGCTGTTCTTGCCGTAGATTCTCTCTGATAATTATCGCCAGGAAAATGACAAAATTGATAACAAAAAATGATGTAGTTCACGGTATAAGATACGTGTGTCAACCACAAAGTGACTGTCAAGTCAGAAAGGCTTGTGGTAGAAACCTGAAAAAGGATTGATTTGAGATGTTCAAATCTACCATTAAACTGGAATGTAAAAATTTACAAATGCAAAAAGTTTAGGCCCTAAAGTGGCCATATGGATGAGGATTTGGTATTTATTTTGGATTTTGATATATGAAACACTTTTATCATGGCTTCCTACTTGAAAAAAAATCAATGTGAAATGAAATATGTCCACTCTGTGTTTGTAACTCAATACATTCCGAAACGATTTTCAAAAATGTGTAAAAGTTTGTTATTGTACGTACAATAATAAATACTTTACACATTTACTAATCTTTTGCAGTTTATTGACCTACAAAAAAAAGAACTTGGTATATGTTGTTTCACATTGATTTCTCAAGTAGGTAGCCATGATAAAACTTTTATAGAAACCAAAATTCCAAAATACATACCCAATCCTCATCGACATGGCCACTTTAATTATGAAATGTACTCCTAAGTGATACTGCACCTAATGTGTTTCTTAACATTGTTCGATATTAATTATATCTCAGACCACCAAACAAACAACAGTTGTTTGGTGGTCTTGTTTGGTGGTCTTGTTTGGTGGGCTGAGATTATATGTATAACCGTTCGCCTACAAGTACAATGTGCAAAAGCATATCATAGCAATCTCGTGTGTTCATCGGCATGAGTTCCTTTTTCTTTTACAGACAAAATGGTTGCCAAAAACTTCATTATCTAAGACAGGAAAGTGATCAATATTTATAACATTGCATCCACGCAATGCCCCTGGTAAACTTCGAAAGTGAAAATGGCCTGTCCGTCTTCGTTGTATTGATGTATTTCAAAAAAAGGAAAGTTTATTATGTAGACGAGCTAAATCAGATATTATTCAGGAACTATTTGTGATTTCTGTCACATTTTGTTTGTCAATTTTGTCTTTTTACAATCCTTAAAAAATTCTAAGACCGATTGAATTTTTGCCTGAACAAGGTTGAGCATTATGACACATATTAATTGTATCGTGTGTATATCGCCTTTGTTTGAACATGTCGAAAAATGACGACAAGTTGATGAAAAACCAGTCACCAGATATCGTAATTGGGAATTATTGTCAACTTTGTCAACGCAATTATAAACTCAATGACAGCGTATTGACAAAGAACGGTTTGTTATTTTTTATGATACCTTTGTGATTTATGTGGGAATTCAATACAATTATTAAGAGTATCAAATCTTTGGCTTGTATCCAAGATAAATGTGAGACTGCGGTATTGGTAACGTTTAGGATTAGAATAAAACGGATTTGGTTGTCGTCTGGAAGATGATATCTCTCTGGCTACATACCACAGAGGGGTCCTCACACTCTCAGAGGGGTCCTCACACTCTCTGTAATGCAACCATCTATTTGAATACTACGTCAGTGAACTATGAATAATGCAAACCTATCATCCAATCTGTCGGACTTCATCACCTTTCCCGAACTTGCTGTCAATCCATGGCTCAGAGGTACAACTTACGTTGTCAACTACGCTATATTTGCGATTAATTTTGTCATCCTTCTTGCAATAGTGATGAAACAGAATCTACGAGAAGAACAACATTATTTCTTCACCAGTTTCACGGTAGCTAATCTCGTACAAGGCGTTGTAACTCTGCCACTGTTTTTAAGTACATTCGCATCCAGTAAAACTTACACCAATCTAGCATCGTGTTTATTTATTGGTATGACTCCAGTCTACTGCATGACTACGTCCGTTTTCAACATGTTGGCCTGGACATGTGATTTATATCACAAGATATTTTACCCATTTCATCATCAACGTACAATGGCAAACAAGACATCTCTTCTGTTGGCCATAACTATCGTTTGGACTTTGCCGCTGATCTTCACCATGTTGCCAGGATTCGGATGGAACGACTTAGTGATGTCCCCCGATGCTCCCAACTTCCAGTGCTATCCAATGCGGATGTATACTCCAAGTTTCGTCGCATTTCTTGTACGAGGTTTAATCTATCCATCTTTTTGCATGTTGATTATTTTAAACCTTCACATTATCTATCAAGCCAAGAAGAACGCGAGGAAAATACAAGTCTCTCACAGGACATGCAGTCGGCAACAGGGGGGTCAAGAAAATGGTCAGGTTATGTTGAACAACTACAAAGCGGGAAGGAAAAGCACTATAAGTCTGATTTTCATTATTCTTATTATTGTATTTTGTTGGTCACCCTTGTTAATAATGATGGAACTGACCCTTACATCCAGGGTGTCTATACAGCTTGTCGCTGTACTGATATCAATAGTGTCCATTTTTTCGAGTCTTGCATCTCTAGGTCCATTATCATACATTTTGCGTCATTCTGAGTTCAGGGACGGCATTAAGCTTGTCTTCAAGAAGTTAAGATTTTGGAAGACTGCACATTGAATTGGTGTTTTTCCATTGATAAACTTACACTAATATAAAGACGTAGGAAAGGATAGACGCTTCCCAATCCAAGCGATCTATTCTGTTTAAACCTCAATAAGTCGAAAAGGACAAAATCAAACTCCAAATACACAACACAGTATAACCGACAACAAAATTAAGTAACCTCACGAAATGAAGAGATAATACCAAAGACATAACTTGAAGAGATACGCTCAAATGTCTACACATTTTCCGCTGATTATACGAAGGTGACGAGCTCCTGACAACATCCGGGTCTTGTAGAATGCCTGCGTACAAGGAAGTACACCACAACAGATCCTGTCATGCTGAAATTGTGATATCCAAGGGCTTAGAGATACCGTTGATGTGAAGAAAATGTTGTGTTAAATTATCATTCCTTTTGTACATGTGTGCAGCATTGTAAAAATCAAGTTGTATTGTCTAAAACGAGTACATTCTTAAGTGAGCATTTGAATGTCATCAGTGAATATTGTTCCTAATCAGATTGATGAAGGCTATGATTTCATGGAAACGTAAACATTTCCACGAAATCATAGCCTTCATCAATCTGATTAAGAACAATATTGATGAAGGCTATGATTTCGTGGAAACGTAAACACTCACAATTAATGTATCCGTTTATATATACATCCATTACGATTATACACATATATGAGAAATCAAGAGGAAACACATGGGATTCTTCCCTTACTCCTCATTTTGGCATTTTGAAAAGACTCCCTCTGGTCGCAGATTCCGCGTACCAAAGACACAGAAAGTTCTAACATAAACCGTTCTTTTATTCCATCAGCAATTTCAATTTTAAATTCCAGATAGTTTAATTTTAACTTAAATTGAGTTTTTATCTGATCCTGACCCTACTGTTATGTTTTTACTTGCTGTTTAATTTTGTTACTTTTAGCCTGTGTCATTATGTCATTTCCTTTTATTATTGCGTATGTCATCTGTTTTGATCTGAGTGACGTAAATCGATGTTCAATATATACACTATGGATAGTAGTTATTTCTATTTTGTTTTGTTCTGTGCTCTTCAGTTCCGTTGTGTTGTGTTGTGTTGTGTTGTGTTGTGTTGTGTTGTGTTGTGTTGTGTTGTGTTGTGTTCCGTTGTGTTGTGTTGTGTTGTGTTGTGTTCCGTTGTGTTGTGTTGTGTTGTGTTGTGTTGTGTTGTGTTGTGTTCTATTCCATTCCACTGTATTGTATTGTATTGTATTGTATTGTATTGTATTGTATTGTATTGTATTGTATTGTATTGTATTGTATTGTATTGTATTGTATTGTATTGTATTGTATTGTATTACATTGTAATGTATTGTATTGTATTGTATTGTATTGCATTGTATATATTAACGTTATATAAGTCTACTTACTTGAATGAACATCTTTCTCTAGCATATATATATAGTTGCTATTTTTTAAAAGAGACTGTTAACACGATGTAATACATTGAATTAATGTGTATGTAATCTTGATATTTGTCTTTGCTAATAATGATATAATTAATGCCAGAATGAAGTTCCTAAACCAAGTCTCCATATATGGTGCAACCTGTCAAAATCTATTAAATGAACAACTTGTTTTATTAAAGACTGGGATAGGTTTATTGTCAACAACTTGAGGGAAGATATCGAATCTGTGTACCATTTACTAAATTGTAACCACGAGTAATTATAATTTAGATATTAACACATCTATTATCATACTTAATGTTTGTTTTGTTGTATTTCTATTGTTGGCCATTAATTATGTACATTGTATTTTCATATATAATTCTTGGGTCAAATAAAATATACCAAGCTATACTAATAAGTTTGGACAATGATCGCTGTTATACCTACCTACCTACCTACCTACCTACCTACCTAACTCACTACCTACCTACCTACCTACCTACCTAACTCACTACCTACCTACCTACCTACCTACCTACCTACCTAACTCACTACCTACCTACCTACCTACCTACCTAACTCACTACCTACCTACCTACCTAACTACCTACCTATCTAACCACGTACACAAAGATCACAGACACAGACTCACATACAGACTGTATACGGTGTCAATACCGACAAATATAACTCATTCGTGTCATGCCTTTGTCTTCGTTCAGCTGTGTGTGTGTGTGTGTGTGTGTGTGTGTGTGTGTGTGTGTGTGTGTGTGTGTGTGTGTGTGTGTGTGTGTGCGTGCGTGTTTATAATTTCATAGTTGCCTATTGGAAGTTTTCAGATGTCCCCTTTCGAAGCAGGCCTTATTATTTTTATTTCAATTGTTTTATCAAATGTATCTGTATTTTTCAAAATACAGTATAAATGGTCATTTTGTACAACTTTAAATCACTATGGTTGAGAAAAGTGAAGACCACAAAGTAGAAAGATTGATGAAAGCCATAACACGCTACAAAATTCACATTTACAATGACGTCGTTTATAAAAAAAAAAAAAAATTAATGTAACAGATGACACGTTGTCATGGAAACACGCTTCAGTTGAAGAAACTGTTAAACAACATAACCCACTTAAGAGTGACATGAATAGTTTCATTAGCAAACACCCACTTATACATTCAATATTTGTAGAGAAAACACATTGGAACTTGATTTGTCTCGACAAAACTGAGCTCAAAACGATTTTGCTAGAAAGATTTCCAGAAATCATGTCTTAGTGTTGGGAGTCGTACAGTCGAACGGTATAAGTATGGATAGTTCTAACGTTGCACTCTAGCACTCACATTCTCATACTCTCGTACGGGATCGTTCAGGTCCAAGTCGGGAATTAGTCACGACTGAGAAGAGATTTCGGCTTGCCAGAATCACCTACCCGAGTGCTTCTGGATGTTTAATTCTCACTTTAAGTATACTTCCAATACAATGGAACTTACACAACAACTAAATATAGAAAATCACGCCATAAGATCACGCCATCATAAAAGTTATTATATACTTTTCTCTAACCAATCATGTGAATTTCAT
This sequence comes from Glandiceps talaboti, assembly GCF_964340395.1. Lineage (NCBI taxonomy): Eukaryota > Metazoa > Hemichordata > Enteropneusta > Spengelidae > Glandiceps > Glandiceps talaboti. The sequence goes on along the minus strand of NC_135568.1, from coordinate 11,596,665 downwards.
GATCAGTTACATCATGTTTGCCCAGATTCGTCATCGCCAGTCTATTTCTGACCTATGGCCTAGAATGCCGAAAAGTAGAATTTATTCCCATAATTCCGAAATACGATATTTTGGATCGTAACATTAGCAAGGAATAGAAAAGATCAAGTGTGCATACATCAGAAATAATTCCTGATATGATAAATACCCGTCTGTATAGAATATCTAGAATGAAGAATAATCGTAAGCTAGAAACAAAAGTTAAATTGGTATACTGCCCGTTTCATGTTACTATCCATTGGCTGTGTTAGATACAACCATACAGAAACCAATAAGAAACTGCTCATGAATACAGTTTCTTGAAATGAATTAATGTGCCACCACTCAGACAACAAAATACAGATGTCAAAAATATTGGCGCCTGTAGCATGTCTGCGTCTAGTTGCAATACGTTAAACTGGTTTATTTAATTACACAAAATGTAGCGAGAAATTGTGATCTTGCTATCTCAATATTACATGTAGGATGTGCCATACTGTTCCTTATCTGTTTCTGGGTGGTTATATCAAACAGAGCCAATGGACGCTAACATGAAGCGGGTGGTAATTGTTCATGTTTATAAAATGTTAGAGTTGGTCTCAAAAAACATGCATACTAATATTATAGGTTGTATCAAAACGTTTTGTGTGTCAATAGATATTATGTAAAATTATGAAATATCTGTTTGTAGTAAGAATTCTCGGCAGCTGGCAAGAACTTAACTAACTGATAAAGTAATCGTCGTTTTGACAATGAAAGGTGCTACCAGCTAGAGAGTGTTCTTGCACATGCGTTAGGCCAGCGGATTTTACGAGTTGTGTAAAAATGTACTGAAGTATGAGCAACGTGAGCGTAAAAAAGAGATCTGTCTAGCCAACACCAATTATACCATACAAGTCAAGTTATTGTCTTTGAGCAAAAAGTATGGATACTATATACCCGGGTTGATCTACGTCACGGCAACCTGTGTCTACGTCACTGGTTCTGTGGTTCTACGTCACGACAACCTGTGTCTATGTCACTGGTTCTGCGGTTCTCGAAATCATAACATCCAAAATAGCTTTACTGGGTGATGCTTCCCTAATGTTCCAGGGTAGATATTTCCATTCAGGGATTGTTCTTGGCAAAAAGATTACCGATATAAATTTATTGTTGATGGAATTGGAGTTGTTCTGGACAGGTGTGTGACTGGTGTTGGAAGCATACTCGGTCGTTTGATTTGAAATTGTGTACATGCGTGTCAATCTAATCATGGCTGTGCGTTCTTCAAGTATTTACATTCCAGTTGAACGAGTATGATTTGGACGCTGGACTTCCGAATGCAGTTATTCATAACGAACCTGGCTGCTCTCTTTTGAACTTTCCAGACTTTGTCATGAGGATTCCATGTTGTGGAGCAGTGTAAGTCTGAAGCGAAGCAAAGTTTTAGCTGGTCATGAAAGTTTGTTTTAAAGTATACATTGTGTATATAACCATATGCACATTAGTTTGTTCGTTGCCAGAATTGTAATTTCTCCAAGACACGTTTTATACCTGCCCGAAATTCTGCATGTCGAAGGATATAGGATAACGGACAGAGGGAGGAGAGATTTGCACAGAACGCTACTACTGAAACCAAGTCAGCGAGTGTGTCTGCAGTTTGACCTGGTATGATAGATAATTCCATCATAACGAGTAAAGGTGACCAGCAAAACACTATGATAAGAATTATGAAGATCAAACTTATTGTACTCTTCCTGCCGGCCTTATACGTATTCAACAGGCTGTGATCTGTACTTTCTCTGCCTTGTTGTCTCCGAGTAAACGCCCATTGTAACTCGTTCACTTTTCGTACGTTCTTCTTCGCCTGGTAGATTATTCTAAGATTAACTGCAATCAAGGTCCCAAAACATGGATAAACGTAACCTCGCAGAATAAATTCAATGTATTGTCTTTTATGCATCATCCTTGGGAAACACCAGAAATCGGGAGCTGAAGGGGAAATGAGTAGCTTATTCCATCCGAATCCTGGTGGCATACACAGAAAGAGTGGGATGATCCACACCACTGCTATAATGATAAGATGGCGTGCCTTCGTTGCCATGGTACGTTGATGATGAAACGGGTAAACAATCTTGTGATACAAGTCACATGCCCAGACAAGCATATTTAGGAGAAAAGTACCCATGAAATACACTGGAGTCATACTTATCAGTAAGCATGGTATGATACTCCTGTATACAGTATGCGAAGTTAACGTTTCCATAAGTAAAGGAAATGAAATGACACCTTGAACTAGATTTGCGATCGTAAAACTGATGAAGAAGTAATGTTGTAACTCTCGCAGCTTATGTTCTCTTCCGATCGCTAGAAGGATGACAATATTGATGCAGAATATGGCGCCACTGACGATGTATGCTATGTTCATAATGAATGGGTTTACTTGTGCAGGCGAAATAGTAACATCCCTTACAACGTCAAGATCGGTCGACTGATTTGTGATGTTCATGTTGTCTCTTCGGGTTTGACATTGAATGATATTGTCGGACGAGTCAAGTATTTAATATACAATGCTGATTCAATTATTCTACCATTAAAGTTAACTTTGAAAGCGTTCAGTTGAACCAAAACGAATTTAAACTTATTAGATCAACAGCCTATTTCTATCTGACCTGAATGAATCAAGAATCCACATGGCCATTGTATGTTAATTTTCCATTTAAAAAATCTTTATCCTGAGCAAGTTTATCCAATATGACATTAAACAAATTGTCAATGAAATTCAGGGTAAAAATTGTAATTTCTTAACTTTCAATAATGTAATGTTATCAAGTGTTACTAGTAATGCATTCTTTGTTGGAGAGACTCTCCATGGCTATTTCACATTGAAGTCACTTTCATATATCTACTGTGTCGGTGCATCAAAAACTTGTTGAAAACAAGTTGAAATTAAATTACGCACAATTGAATTTGCGTCCAACACGGATGCTTCAATACATCGCACAAAGAGAATTAACGACGAAGAAAAATTAATAGATTGTGTACTATATTATATATTAATTATTAAGTGAATTATTGTTGTACTATAGATGAAAAATGTGAACGAACAAAGTATCGACACATCAATGCTTACCAGGTATGACTTAAATTCAATAAAGAATTTTGTGTGGTTCTGATTACGCTCAATTTTAGAATTGATGGGGTAAATTTAAAAAAAAAATTAAATATTTTTTTTCTGTGTGAGTGTCTATCATCATCATCATCATCATCATCATCATCATCATCATCATCATCATCATCATCATCATCGTCATCGTCATTGTCATTGTCATTGTCATTGTCATCATCGTCATCATCATCATCATCATCATCATCATCATCATCATCATCATCATCATCATCATCATCATCATCATCATCATCATCATCATCATCATATTATTATTATTATTATTATTATTATTATTATTATTATTATTATGCGTATGTTGTAGGTCGATGACCTGTTCATAGAGTTCCAATCAATGTTACATTGTGAATCAGTCCTTTTCATATTTTTCTGAGTGAAGGTATCGGAAGTAAGGATCAACAGAACAATAATAGAGAAATGGTTTTGTACTCTAATGCCTGTTCAATCTTGACTTGAAAGAGTTAATTATGGGAGCATTTACTACATTGACTGGATAATGGATTTTTTTTTTAATTTCATAACTCACAGTGATATCATAAACTGAACAAATAGTTCTTTATCATTGTAATGTCACTGATATTAATAGTTGCGTTGATAAAATTGACAGTTTCACGCTAATGGTTTGTCATGAACAAATCCATCATTTTGTGACGTGTTCAAACAAAGATGTAACCTGTAAGATACGATGTGGCTTGCCATCCTATCAAATACCACTTCACGTCTGTACAGTCTTGAAAAAGAATCATAGTTTAAGAAAGACGCAGACTTAAGGTAGAGTGCTGACAAATTTTCCTGAAATTCTGTGTTCTTCAAATCTCTCCAAAACTTGCCATAAAAAGCTTGTTTTATTGAAATAACACAAGAAATTTTGGTGTTTGCTGTTTTGTTTTCAATGAAATTGTCGTTTACATAGAGTTAACAAAGTATTCGGCGGCCATATTGGATTGTAAAAGGACTAAATTTGGTACCATTTGACTTCTATTTTTTTTAAATAAAAGATTGTATGGTGACCCCAGATTTGTTTAATTGATCTGAACCGAAAATAGGCTGGAGTTTTCTTGAACAAAGTAGCAGCAAAAGTTTACAAAGTTTTTTCAAAGGTGCAGTATATGTTAAAGACCTGTGTACACTCCATTACAGGATGGAAATTTCGTCTTAGCTTGCAAATGCTATTAAACGATGCACCAACATCAACAGACACGTCTCAGGGTTTCATGTTGAGATAGACACAAATTTAAAGATAACACACAAACATCCCTTACACAGTGACGTCAGTGTCTGCTCTGTAGACATAATAAAGATAACACACAAACATCACTTACACAGTGTCTGCTCTGTAGACACAATAAAGATAACACACAAACATCCCTTACACAGTGACGTCAGTGTCTGTTCTGTAGACATAATAAAGATAACACACAAACATCACTTACACAGTGTCTGCTCTGTGGACACAATAAAGATAACACACAAAATTCCCTTACACAGTGACGTCAGTGTCTGCTCTGTACACATAATAAAGATAACACACAAACATCACTTACACAGTGTCTGCTCTGTAGACACAATAAAGATAACACACAAACATCACTTACACAGTGTCTGCTCTGTAGACACAATAAAGATAACACAAATATCACTTACACAGTGTCTGCTCTGTAGACACAATAAAGATAACACACAAATATCACTTACAGTGTCTACTCTGTAAACACAATAATGATAACACACAAACATCACTTACACAGTGTATGCTCTGTAGACACAATAAAGATAACACACAAACATCCCTTACACAGTGTCTGCTCTGTAGACAACATATAACACACAAACATCACTTACAGTGTCTGTTCCAGTATTTTGTTAATGATAACAAAAACAAATGATAACGAAAACAAATGTAAGTGTAACAAAACACAGAGCATACACTGTGTAAGTGATGTTCGTGTGTTATCTTTATTGTGTTTAGCTGAACATGAAACCTGATATTGATACACTATCTAATAGCATTTGCAAGCTGAGACGAAATCTGCTGGAACGAGTCATGTTTCCCTAGCTAAGCCTCGGAGTAACAGTACCGACGACGGCGAATCAAAGACGATGCAAAAACACATAGCATCGATCTGATGTTATTGAATACTTCAGTATACATATTGATGACATTTGCATTATTTAGAATATTGTAGTTAATTATTGATATATTACATAGAAATGACTGAATATACTCGATAAACAAAATATGACAGAATATCATTATCATTGATTTACATTGTGAAATTGAATATAAAAGTTCATCATTTTCGAACACAGGAGATACACAATGATTACATTTTCCAGTCTTGTCAATCACCAATGAAGGAGAACTAAAATCACGAAACCTGAAACAAAACTGCATCTGACGCGACAAAATCTTACTAATCATGCTACATTTTATCGTCGGGATCAACAAAAACCCTACTAAAAGAGATTTTGGTCAAACAAGACGATACAGTGTAACAATGTTAGTAAGATGTTTGTTGAGTCAGATGATAAAATGTAGCAATGTTTGTAAGATTTTTGACAAGCCAAACGACGTTTTGTTTCACGTTTTGCGATTTTAACTGAAATACCTGTGTAATTATAATGCATTACACTCTGCGTCAATGGCAATTCCCGATTCAAGTTCCGCGCGCATTTGATGAAACAAAAAGTACTAGAATTTATACCAGGTTTTTCACGTCACATCAACGCGCGCATGTCTACGCCATTGCTTCTGTGGTGTCTGAAATGGGACTCAAAATATTCAGATTCTCCATTATTTCCTAAAATCTTTATCCTTAAATTAAGTCATGCATGATTATTTTGTTCCCAGATATTTTTTGATTAAATAGTCTATATATGGGTTATGTTTCTATTCGTCTTCGAGTCATAACTGTCTCCTCGTGTAATAAAATACTCAATTGTCTTGTCTTGGCCGACAGAAAACACATTATAGGGGGTGATATGGGAATATCTGTCACACAGCAACGATGATACGAAGTAAACATCAAGATGAATAACCATGGCAACAACGATGTTCAAAAGACTCCGAAGACTGAACATTTGTCATCTATAGAATTAACGACTGTCGACTATCAAAAGCAAACAATAGGTGTCCGCTGATGTGCATTAATTTGATATAAGATATATGAAAATCCCTGGAGGGAAAATCAACACAAAGTTAGATCAAATATTCATATGTATTGATATACAGTGTGGCTGTGACTCTTGACAACGGACGCGGTATAAAGCCAGCAGTAATTAGCTGTAACTCTTCTGTGCGTCTTTACCGTTAGTAGTGATTCCATACAAGCGAAATTGATCCAACCACCAAAATGTATCCAGAGGACGGTTCCAACTTTTCCAACAGTAGTTTGGACGAAGTATGGCAAGGTTTCTCTTTCGATTTTAACAAAAATGTGGTCACTGTGGCTTTCATTATCAACTATACACTCTTAACAGTAAATGTCTTCTTTGCTGCCGTGTTTCTAGGCAACCGAAGTCTACGAGTTGAAAACAACTTCTTCTTCATCAACTTCATCGTTGCGAATGTTATGGAGGGGGCATGTACTTTACCAACTCAAGACATGATGTTTCGTACAACCACGTCGATTCACAAATTCGTACCATGTCTCTTGATTGCGACGTTACCGGTATTTGCTCTCGTTACCTTTATTCTAAGTATGCTAGCCTGGGTGTGTGATATATACCACAAGATAACTCATCCATTCCATCACGAGCGTGTCATAACACTTCGAGTTGTGCTATTGTCAATCGCATCTCCCTGGGCAATATCGTTCGGATTCTGTATCGTCGCTCCTGCTTGTGGATGGAACGGCCTGCCCTCGCCACCCAGCTCGCCCAACTTCTTCTGCACTCCGTTGATGATTTATTCACCTAGTTTTCAGAGTGTGTTCCTTTATGGAGTAATAATGCCTTCTTTAATCGCTATGATCGTGTTAAATCTGTGTATCATATACAAAGCGAAGAAGTGTGCCCGAAAAATTCAAGACACTCTGACGATCGCCAAAAGACAACAATCGGAAGAGGACAAGAAGTTTCTATCGTCTTATAAGGCGGGAAGAAAAAGCACCATAAGTTTAATTCTCATAATTTTCATTGTTGTCATTAGTTGGGCGCCAATGTTGATCATGATGCAACTCTTTAATTTAACGTTTTTATCACGAATTAGAATTTCGGATATTGGACTATTAATGTCAGTATTTTACTTGTCAATCAGTTTATCAGGTTTGGGACCTTTGACCTTTGTAGTCCGTCATTCCCAATACAAAAGAGAGATTTGGTACTCGTTAAAGAAATTAGTGGGTCAAAACACGTGATGAAATACACTTTTACGCTCTGGTCGGCGCTATCGTAGTATAAAGTCATCCACTGAACGTTTTAGGAAAAACTTTTACCAGTCTGCAATTCAATTTTTAAATGAGTCTTGATTTTCACTTTTATCCATCCGTCCTGTTATTCTTCTTTCTTTTTTTTTAAATCTGAATCTGAATCTGAATCTGAATCTGAATCTGAATTGAAATTGGTCAGTCAAATGCCGCACATATCTGAGCAAAACGTTATCACCGAAAGAATGTAAACAGGTACTAATCATGACAAAATAAAGTTAGTTATAATATTATTTAACATTTCAATTCGTGCTTTGTAGAGATATTTGTACAACCAGACAACGATATTTGTGCAGCCAGACAACGTTATTTGTTGAGATATTTGTACAACCAGACAACGTTATATTTTATGTGATTTGTTGAGATATTTGTACAACCAGACGCCATGTTTCATGTGATTTGTTGGGATATTTGTACAGCCAGAGGACGTTATATTGTGATTTGTTGAAATATTTGTACAGCTAGACAACGTTATATTTCATGTGACTTGTTGAGATATTTGTAAATCTGTCGAAATAATGAACTTGTTGAACTAAAACATTTATGTTCTGCTAATATTCTTGTCAAGACACATATAGTGGTTCGTTCTGTTTCTCCCAGTATGTGTCAACAATGCAGTTGGTCTTTTTTATACAACCAACGTAAGGGTTTCTCAATTCAGTGCTTTCAACTCATGCAATGATTCTTCACCATAGTGTGGTCGTCTGCTTTATGCTAATTATTGGCTAGGAGCTGGCAATGGTTCGTATCTACAAGTGATTTGAACGATTTGTACTCAGCGGCTTCCCAAGGTGTTATGTTTCGTATAGAGTAACGGTGTTCAAATTCCAGTACAGTGTAGAGATGATAATACTTGTATTACATGGTAGGCGGAATCCATAAGGTAATCAAAAGCTCGTCAATGCAGCAGTGACATGCCGGCATGTTTGAAGGTTATCCTCAGTTATGAATTTTGTATAAAAAAAAAATACAGACTTTAACCCCAGGAAATAACAGTGTTGCCAAGAATTCGTAATTACTGTTTTGGGTTCAGTTTATATGCTTATGCATGTAGTCAAACACCTAGTTAGAGAAATGAATATCTTTTATTGCAAGAGCTCACATGGATGTCAAGGCAATAGGTACACTAATATCACATGTCTGGAGATGTCATTCAAGTTAAAGTTTAGTATCCTTTGTTTCACCTCCATGACGCTTACAATTATGCATTAGGTATTTTTATCTTAAAAGCTGATCTCATATGCGTGACTTATTGTAATCTCTTTAGTGGTCTGAGTTGTAATTTAATTATTGTGACGATCATAGCGTCGCAGAGATTCGGCACTTAGCTTTTGACCGTCGAGCTGTGAGCATTTGAGTCGACTTCTGGCTCTGGCCTTGGACTGAGGAGGCCGAACTCATCAGGGCTTTGATAAATAAAGTCTATGTTCCAGTTCATACCACATATATCGAATCTTGGAGTAATTATACTGCCAAGATCGAATCTATATGATCAGCAAGACTTGTAGAATGATAAACTGCATACGAGACGCATATGAGATGAGCTTTCAATATAACAATAGGAGATGAAAGAAAGGATACGGGGGGGGGGGGGGTCCCCGCTAGAAGCCCAGGAGGTTTTTAACTCTGAAAAGTCAATTTTGAGATTATTCAGAACCTTTCTGACAATAATTTCCAAGCTTTACAAGACAACACCAACACGTAAAACGCAACTACATAGGGTTGAAATATTTTCGAAATATAGTTTGATGGCATCTTGACAGTAAGAGGGGAAGAGCTTGAGACCGGGATATGGCCATCTCATGCGGGGTCAAGGGGGTATCCCTGTAGAAGTCCTGGTGGATTTTTACTCTTAAAGCCAATATTTAGGCTATTCAGACCCTTTCAAGCAATAACTCTATCCAGCACCATCAAGTATAAGAAACTATTCTTTATAACTTACATAGGGTTGAAATATATCAGAGGCCCTGAAATGCGAAGAAAGTAATTTCATATCCAGGGGCAATCAAAGATTAAGCTGTTGCCATAGAAACACAGAGAATTCCATTTTCCAATTTCTATTCTAATAGATATAATCATTTATATCTTGTCAGTTATCAAGGCAATCTCTTCGACGTTGTATGGACTTTAGGTAATAGGTAGTACGTTGTTTTCAGTAGGTTGGATACCATTGACCGTAGTTGCAATTAAAACATGGTATCTCTATGAATGTTCTCGATCATTCAGGTATGAAGCTAATAATGAAGTAATTAAAATCAATCTTACTGGTAACGTAATATGCCCCACGTCATAACTTGATACAACACTGATTAGTCAAATTCCTCAACGGTTCTCATCGTCACACGACACTTCTACTCTGACAGGTAGATCACAAACCATCTGTCATTAGGTCATCAGTCGGTCTGACGAAGCGTCCAGGATAGGACGTGAAACTGTTACCATTCAAAACAACGTCAACAGCAAGTCCAGTAGGATAACTTGTATATAATACGTTATTACACATGGTTGTTCCGTACAGCCTAACGTCGTCCAATTTTTCACTATCGATTTCAACGATCACGATCAATGAAAGGTCGAGAAAGAGGCTGAATCAAGGAGTGGGGATAAAGTATATTATGCACCTTACATTTTTTGCCATGAGATCGTGATTTTGAGGTATTTTTGAGGGTTGAAAGAGTGACACATCAGCCTACAGCCCCAATCTGATTAAAATCCGATGTAGATGTCAGCTAATCATTCGTTGCTATTTCGCCTTCGTTATTTTGCCTGAATTGAAATTCGTGGTACATGTTTATGTTTTTATCCTGATCGCCTCCTCTAGACTGATATTTATAGATAGTTATCCATGAGTTTGAAATGACATATACCCATGTATATTTTGTCTGTCTGTCTGTCTGTCTGTCTGTCTGTCTGTCTGTCTGTCTGTCTGTCTGTCTGTCTGTCTGTCTGCCTGCCTGCCTGCCTGTCTGTCTGTCTGTCTGTCTGTCTGTCTGTCTGTCTGTCTGTCTGTCTGTCTGTCTGTGGTTTGACTGTTAATTTAACTGACATTTTGTTAATACCTTATGAAACACATTTCGGGTCACAAGTGTCTGTGGTCATGGAATTTAGAAAATGAATGAACTATGATGACGTCGGGGACTTACATATCTATTTTGGGATAAGCTTATTTATATATACAAGACTCAGCTGTAATGCACAGTGCAATATTTTACCCACAATTTCCTCTAATCTGTATTTTATAAGGTTCTTCATCAATCAGACAGATTGATCGCACCTGTGTACAGGATTTTGTGAAAAGACTTTTGTCATTTTTGTTTTCAGGTATCTTCCGTTAGAAGGTCAGAGGAAGTCGGAGTTGGACACAAACAAATTTAGCCCGAACAAGAATATAAATCCAAGCAAGTACATAGAGATACGTGTAACATTGCTGAGGATGTTGTCTGTTAATCAACAAATCTACCCACGCTACAAATATTAATGTGTATAGGTTGTTTTTATCTGCCATATGTGAATAAGTCACTGACGTCAAGGTCAAGGTCAAATTCCTAAAGCGCATGCTGTAGTGACGTAGAATAAGAGAGTACTGGCTCCCACACGATAATGTAAATCTTAAAGTTTCGTCCTTTTCACACTGACATGGCTTTATGTAAAGAATATATACAAACATGCATGCATGCATGCATGCATACATACATACATACATACATACATACATACATATATATTAATAACACAACCTGTGTTGTAACGATCTGTATGCTAAATGTCAATCGGCCTACCGAGAAGGCCACAGTACTGAAACTGCGCTCATTCGAGTCAGGAATGACGTGCTACGGGCTCTCGATCAGCGGGACGACGTGGTTTTCATTTTACTAGGTCTTTCTGCTGCTTTCGACACCATCGACCACAACATTTTGATTCACACTGGTTACGCTCTAGGTTTGGCATTAATGCAATCTGATTAAAATCCGATGTAGACGTCGGCTAATCGTTCATTGCTATTTTACCTTCGTTATTTTGCCTGAATTGACCTTCATGGTACATGTTTACGTTTTGATACTGATCGCCTCCTCTCCGCCTCTCAACTGTATGTCGTTTGCTCCCGTGATTGTGTCCCAAGTGCAAAAGTTGAGAATTGTGTTGACGAAATTCGACAATGGATGAATGATAACATGACAGCAAGACTGAGGTTATAAGATTCTCGTCAAAGTTTGGTAATGGGGACCGGCCACGGGGATGCGACATACAAGTTGGGGGGCGTCAGTGTTCATTCAGCTTCAGTAGTTCGTGACCTTGGTGTCACACTTGATGAATCAATGACCATGGCATCACATATTTCCAATCTATGCCGGTCAGCGTCTCTTGCTCTATGGAGAATTGGCAAAATCCGCAACCTTTTAGACCGGGGTTCAACAGAAAAAATAGTACACACTTTTGTCACTTCTCGGCTTGACTACTGTAATAGTCTGCTTTATGGCCTACCAAATTATCAGATTACTAAACTACAATCTATTCAGAATGCCGCAGCACGTTTGGTTACAAAAACAAGGAAAACTGAACATATCACCCCAGTACTGAACAGGTTGCATTGGCTCCATGTGCAGAAAAGGATTGAGTTTAAGATTCTGTGCTTAACATACAAGGTGTTAAATAATAAGGCCCCAGTGTACCTTAGGGAACTCTTGAATATACGCTGTGTTGGCCGCACAATTCGATCCTCCAGTGAAGGTGCATGCACACTTCACCAACCTGTAGTTAAAACAGCTCTTTATGGGGATAGGGCGTTTTCGATATTTGCTCCACGTTTGTGGAATAGACTGCCACTGTCACTCCGTCCTTTTTATTTGAATGACTGTTTTATTACTGGCAGATTCCTCCATTGTGATACATCTTTTTATTGCCTTTTTTCGTAGCAATGTAAGGCGCTTTGAGATGTTTTTATATTGAAAGCGTTCACTTTTTAAGAAATAAATATTATTATTATTAATATTATTATTATTATCATTATTATTATTATATATACATATATAAATGGATATATAAATGGATATATATGCCGTTTCATTTGAATATTATAATAGAATAAACAGTAAAGTGTTAATGTGAAGTGGTTCTGGCCAAGACATTTTGCTCAATATATCAATATTGATCGGCCTGCTCCTACCTTTGGTAAATTTAATAAAAAGAGAACAGAACCCAAGTTCAAAGAAAAAAGGGAAATGTTATCATTATATATGCCAGAGCAGAAATTCCCATGATGCTCACTTCCATAGCGCCACTTGAGGCTAATTATGCAGTCTACTCTAAATTAACTGACAGTGATACATGTAGCCTGTGGACTTCAAAGATTCCTCATCGAGTGGTACGAACCCTTTGGTAATCTATTGCTTACATCTACAGAATCATCGATTAGATTGTCAAATTTGATCATTATCATGAATGCTGCAATATCTACTCAAACAACGGTCTACACCATCACTTACCTCTCATCTTCTATACCAGGTGATCTTATCAGCGCCACCCTGGCAGACGACACAATATCAGCGACGCCGTTAACTTTCATTCCCCCTACGGTTGACACAGCAAGTACGTCCTTCACATCGCTACACACCAGTACTCCAGCTGTCTTAACAACTTTAGCAAACCTTGAAGCTTCATCGCAGAGTTTTAACACATTTGGAAGCGTAAACACATCAACTGGAAATATTTCAGCAACTGGAGGAGAAAATGTCGCAGATAGTTATATTGTGCCGACAGGAGCACATTTAATAGTCACCATTTATCTTGGACTTATCATGGTTATTGCTGTCATCGGAAACGCTCTTGTAGTTGTTGTATTTTCAAGGTAGGAGAACATCTTGAAATACGTACATGTATATAATATAAGTAAGATCATTAACACTGCACTAACTGTAACTGGAGTATTAGTTTTTTCGATCAGAAAACGAACAAATGTTCGTTGATGAACATGACACCTTGTCAAGGTCGAGTGGAAGTCAGTCACGACAAGTCGGCTGTATCTCACTACACAAACAAGTCTTTAATGCACCAGGATTTCAGTTCTCGGTCCGCTAGCTGGGAATAAGCTCACACTGAGATCGTCAGTTTGGCTTGCCAGAATCATGTTCATTCCAATCCTCACTCATAGGTGACAGACTGACTGAAGACTGGAATCCTTTATCCTTATTGACACTTTTGGATAACAATTTGATAATGCGATTCTAAATTTAGCATACCACGTATTATCAAAACTTGCTGACGTTCGCTCACACCTGGTACAAACTGTTACTTCTCAAAAATCTGTCATTATGTGTTTTTTTTCTAATTCATGTGCATAAGTGCCATGAGATCATTTCGCCATTAGCCATTATTGCCAATATAGTGTAAAGTTAGACCCAATTCCTAAATATACGATATTTTCAATCGTAACACATATTCACTGAGAATTGTCGCAAATATTAACATGTAATCATTGTATATACTATAATCAACAGACATAGACTGCACCTCGGAAATAAATTAAAAATCTTTCGTTGACGCCAACCTATAATCAGTAAAAATCAATTTTAAAAATCTAGGGTCGCCACGCAATTTCTTTCAAAATATAATGGAGGTCAAAATGATTTAAAAATCCAATTATTTGCGAATTCAATGTGGCCACCGAATACAGTGTTTACTCTAGATGGGGAAAAAGATTGACGATTCCCTGAAAGCCAGACGATGAGAAATCTTGATTATTTCAAAGGGACCAGAAATAAGTCTTCATATGGCAAATGAGAAAATTGAAGTTTTAACTTTTTTTCACTTATGGGGACGTGGGTCTGATCTAAATATTTTCTTTTTGTGGTATAACTGTTTCATCTGGAAAATTAAACATAACATTGTACTTACTGAAACTTGCATTAGCTGCAACTTGGGCATTTTTAAAATGAAATAATTACCAAACACATATATCCGTTCACATTTGCTCATTTCACTATATCAAGACACTTTGTTTGTTGGTCAATATTATCTGTAGGTAGTGTAGGTGCAAGCAGTTTAAATCTTGAGCGAAAGCTCAGTTTAGAATCTGTTATTTTGTTAAAACTGTCCTAGTTGTGACTTGAATATCATTTTTCAATCAGACAACCACAATATATTCACAGGGTGACCAATTAATTAGATATTAAGTATACATGTTAATTATTAATTATACATGTTAATCTGTGGTCGATATTATCCCTAAGCAGTACAGAAACAGGCTGAAATCATAATCCCATTGAGAGCGCTGATTTTGGGTACGGACCCAGAATTTAATTTGAATTGATTTGTCGTGTATACAGCTACAAAACGCATTTATCTATACATGATGTAATACTGTTCAGGGTGTACGGTATTACGAGTAAGTTGTAGTACCTATTTTTGAAGTAAAAACGTTTCTGTTGAGCTTACATAAGCATTAGATTAGATTAGTTTATTTCGATCAATTAATGAAATCGACAGAGCAGATATACAAATTAAACCACATACTAGTACAAATTGTTGAATTAGATCACCAACAAAGTGAAACACTCAAATATTTACGGGATTATTGGGGGGAAGTGTGTAACTACTATAATTGAGAAGAATTAAAAAGAAAATATGCAGACAATCTAATAATGAATTAAATCTCAGTTTTTCCTATCCCATTATTTACTGGACAAAGTGACCCGACATCCGTTTGGGTATAATGAAATTTGACACTCATTCCAAAGCAAAAATTTGACAGAGATGTGATATTAGATGAATTTTGTATGGCATTAATGTGTCCAGTTCGTCCAAACCCCTTCTAGGCTCAACGTATTACAACTTGCTTTCCAGTGTTCAAGAACTGAGGACGCCAGGGAACATTTACATCATTAACTTGGCATTAGCTGATTTCTTGATGTCTTCCCTATCCTTTCCACTTTCCTTTTCATCAAGTCTCAAGGGACAATGGTTATATAAAGAGGCAGGTAAGTAGGAATTATATAATTGACGATTTTATATAAGAAAACTAGCGTAATTGAATCAAGTAGATTGATGATGCAATTAGAATACAAAAAACAACAAATTATGAAAATATCGAGTCATTACAGATTTTACCAGAACAATTAACAGTAATTTGTGGCGTTTCGAAAATAAATGATTTTTCATGGTGATTATTTAATTTACTCTCCACCTCTCAGCATGTGTCATATCATGTCTTATCTTACAATGCAAATCTATCAAGATGCAACAAGAGATCTAGAGTGATCGAGTTGAACAGTAGACCAAAAGACAATCAAGATTGATAAGAATGGCATATTTCACAAAGTGACTGGAGTCTAAATATAACATTTCAATTAAAACCATGTCTGATCTCACGGTGGAAGTGATCATAAATTTAATATTGAGGCCATGTCATTGCATAGATTAATTGCCCATTGTACAATGCAAAACCGGAAGTGGAGAATATAGCGCCCTCTAGTGTTGATGATCTGAATGACAGTTATGAATTTAGAAAATAAACGGTTCAATTAAAGTTAAAAGCTTGTTTTGAAACAACATGAATAATACACATTATCTATTTACTGGATATATGTTATCTAAGTGAATTTTCAATAAGTCCTGAATATTATTAATTTATGTAATTTTTTTGGCCTAATGGATATTCTTTACGACGATAAATTTCAAATTAATTATTGTTTTCCTTTAGGATACATCGTCTGCGGGTTCTGGGTGACATACTTTGGTATTATGTCCATCAATACCATGGCAGGCATTGCAATCGATCGTTATTACGTGATATGTAGACCGTTCGAAGTAGCAGGAAAATGTACAATCAAACGATCTCTTGTTGGAGTACTGCTCATCTGGCTGTTTTCAACTATATGGGCGGTTGGACCTCTTACTCCGTGGAACGAGTATGTGCTAGAGGGGTACGGAACCAGCACCACTGTGGATTACTTACGCCAAGATGACGTCACTAAGTCGTATATAGGATCATTGGTTATTGGAGGGTTTGTCATACCATTGTCTGTAGTTATTGTATGCTATACTCGCATCGTGTACACCGTTCGAAAGCAGAGAAAAACAATGGAAAAGTTTGGAGCTCAGGATGGTGGAAGTAGCACAAGATATCAAACGAAAAATGCTGTCAGTTCAAAAAAGGAACTTAAAGTTGCCAAGATATCAATGACAGTTGTATCATGTTTCTGTTTTGCCTGGACACCATATTCAATTGTTGCAATAATTGGCACTTTTGTAGATCCCAATTTGTTGTCCCCTACTATTCGCACTATTCCTGCACTGTTTGGTAAATCATGTGCCATCTACAATCCTATAATTTATGGCTTGACCCATCTCAAGTTTCAGAAGGCATTGAAACATGGTTTGTTACGTAGGCGTTATCGTGATACAACAACCTCAAATGCTTCACAAGTAGGTGTTTCCATTAAGAGTAGCGGTGAAGTCGAAGATAACGCACGTATTGCTACCCTGGGGACCACTACGTCGTTGGTTACTCACGATCGAGTGGATATTGCAAGGAACGCTCATTCGCAATCTTCGACGAGGAACAAGGATTTCAACCAAGAAACATCAACTCAGAATGACAATGTGACGACGCCTTTAGAAAATGTTAACCACCCATCACCAAGCAGCAGTAAAAAACGTGCTAAAACTACAATTTTCAAAGATGTACACACTCAAGCTTCCCTAACGGAAAACTCGATGGTATCCCAATCTATCGGTGTTCAAGTCGAAGACGTAGAACTCGGAGGAGCTGACGAAATTGAATACAAGTTGGTCAAAGACATACAGGCAACGAGTGACCTGATGACCGAGAAGCGAGTTTTTGTGAACGCGCTGATGTCCACTGAATCGGAAGAATCAAGGTTGTACAATGAGATAGATGAAGTAACTGTACTCTGATAAAGTCATACGATATGATAAGTCAGTTTACCTAGAACGTCACTTGGCTCGACAAAAATCTCACAAAACATTGCTATATTTTATTGTTTGACAAAAATCTTTAAGATATTGCTACATGTACGTTATTGTCTGACTCAACAAAAATCTTACAAACATTGGTACATTTCATCTTCTTGGTTCACAAAAATCTTATTGCTACATTTTATAGTCTGCCAAAAATCTTACAAATATTGCTACATTTTATAGTCTGCCAAATATTGCTACATTTTATTGTCTAACAAAAATCTTACAAATATTGCTACATTTTATAGTCTGCCAAATATTGCTACATTTTATAGTCTGACAAAAATCTTACAAATATTGCTACATGTTATTGTCTGACTCAACAATAATCTTACAAACATTACTACACTTAATAGTCTGCAAAAATCTTATTGACAATGGTGCATTATTGTCTGACTTGATAAAAATCTAACTCACATTGATAGATTTTATCGCCGGGGTTGACAAACATCTGAGTACAATTACTACATTTTGATCTTTTTATCGGCGCGGATCATCTAAATGTAGGTGACATAAAGAAAATGCTGCAATGTTGCTAAGATTTTGATTGGTGTTCTGTTTCCTGTTGACTGGCGTCAGTTGTAAAAGTAATCTGAAGGTAACATTCAGTATTCAACGTGAACATGATATCTTGTTCAAAATAGATGAAGGGATTCCCATAAAAATGCACACTGGCATGAAGATTCGGCGCCGAGGGTTTTGTCGACTTGATTGACTCGTGGATCTATGATTATGAACGCTACACTTTCTGTTTTTACGTAGCTTTAACATTAAAAAAAAAAACGTATGGAAATATAGTTGATGTAGAAATTGAAATTAGGTCACGTGATTTATTGTATACAAACATAAGTTTTGGAAAATTACGCGATTCATTTGAATAACAAAGAAATGTACTTTGATTTGGAAAAAATGTGCAATGTAACAAAGGAAACAAGTTACGGGAGTTTCCATGGAAACTTCTCCATAGAATTTTGCCATGTATCAAATATCTGTATTATTGCAAAAAAAAGACTATGAATTGTAAACATTGTGGAATGATAGATTCATTGGAACACACATATTTAGAATGTTGTCAAGTGAAGAAGCTCTGGCATATGATCATATCAGAAGTCAACATTTGTAACACAATGTTAGTTTTAGATTATCTCAAAAAATTAATGGAGAAATTATCTGTAGTATTGTAACTTTCAAGTTAACTCTAACAAATGGTCAGAAAACGACGAATCTTGTATTAATCTTTTCATTGGCAAATGGCCCATACATAAATATTGGGTACTGGAAAGTAAACCTTTACATACTATGCTAAGAAGTGAACTTAATATGAGATTTAATATTATAGATCAAGAATTGGAACATAGTTAAGCCAGGTTCGCAGCATTTTGTAACATTTTGAAGTTCCTGTAACATGGTTGTTTTATTTTTGCATCTGTAAGTTATCAATTTGGTGTATTTAAAAAAAGTCAAAAAAAGTCACATGTTTCAACACTGTCAACGTGTCCTTCTGACTTCTATTACCAGTTTGAATGCATCTGGAATATTAAGAGTACAAAAATTATGAAATGACCAACATATTTTCATTTTCTCTTTTTAATTTGTCCGACCTACCAATTATTTTATGATTACGATAAGAAAGACACAGTCACTTGGACATGAACAAAAAACAATCCTATATATTCCATTGGACTATTTGTAAACATTTTGATCTGCATGCTATAAGCTAAAGTTCCATTGGACTATTTGTAAACATTTTGATCTGCATGCTATAAGCTAAAGTTCCATTGGACTATTTGTCAACATTTTGATCTGCATGCTATAAGCTAAAGTTCCATTGGACTATTTGTAAACATTTTGATCTGCATGCTATAAGCTAAAGTTCCATTGGACTATTTGTAAACATTTTGATCTGCATGCTATAAGCTAAAGTTCCATTGGACTATTTGTCAACATTTTGATCTGCATGCTATAAGCTAAAGTTCCATTGGACTATTTGTCAACATTTTGATCTGCATGCTATAAGCTAAAGTTCCATTGGACTATTTGTAAACATTTTGATCTGCATGCTATAAGCTAAAGTTCCATTGGGCTATTTGTCAACATTTTGATCTGCATGCTATAAGCTAAAGTTCCATTGGACTATTTGTCAACATTTTGATCTGCATGCTATAAGCTAAAGTTCCATTGGACTATTTGCCAACATTTTGATCTGCATACTATAAGCTAAAGTTCCATTGGACTATTTGCCAACATTTTGATCTGCATACTATAAGCTAAAGTTCCATTGGACGTTAAAGTCAGGTTTTACCTCTGTTGTACATGAATATGTAATCTCATTTGTAATGTAGGTATTTTATGTTATATATACAGTATATTATGTTACACATATTGCATCTAATGAGCTGACGTCATGGACACGGCTCTCAGTTTATATTTCATGTGTAGTTACGCACTATATGTACGAATGCAATCTTCAAATGTTACACAGTTTGGTTCATATGTAGACGACAACACATCACACGTGTTTTATGAAGGTTGTTGATGTAGCTTTTACTTCTATTGAGTCATTTGCATATTTGATGATTTTAGTGTGCAAATAATGTCGTAAGAATGTAACGCAATGCAGGGTTGATAAAAAGGGCTATTTTCTGTGTTTCCTAAGCAGAAAAAACGAAGTTCAGAAATTAGCCTAAAGTGTTCCCGTTAAACAATGTATTCAACAGGTTATTAACACGTCAACTGTAGCTTACCAGTATTATTAGATCCTAGAGCCTCTGAATCAAAGTTGTGTTATTTATCCATTAAATAGATTTCTTCATAAATCTAAGACTTTCAAATATCAAATTGATTTTTAAGTTTTATTAGAATGTCAAAATGTCAATACCCACAATGTATAAATAAATGATGTATTTTTAGAAAAGTACTCGCAAGTTTAAATTATTTACCGAATGAACATTGACTTTATATTGTGTTATTACATATGTCCGTCCTATTCCTCTCTATGACATCAGACCACTAGTAAGGTGACGACATGGTCTTACAGACAGATGATATTCTCAAGGAAGTTGGAATACTACTAGTTCAGGTTTTCCATTGTTTTCCAAATGGTCTCTGTGTTGTTTATTTCTTCCTATCAGATGTGCAGCCATTACAGATTGGAAGAACAGTTTTATGTTGTCTTTTTAAGTTGATGTCAGTTTCTGCATCCACTATTTCTCGTGAGACTTCACAGTTTTTGGTATTTTGTTATTTTTTTTCTCAAATTCGTAAAAAGAAGTTTAGGATCGGCAGTAAAAAGTTAGATGGGGTCGGGTAACCGGAATCAAACAATAAATTTTTCTGGTCTTTACACGACAACATATCTTTGTTAATTAACCAGCTATACAAAACTAGTCCATACTCGAGCAGATATCGATTCCTAGTAGTGAGAATTAAATTATCTTAATTCTGATGTAAACATCTATTGTGTTTATACAAAAATGAAATATTCAGACGACCGATATTTTCTAGAGCTTCAGTGAGTAGTTGTAGGTAGTAATTAGCCTTTAAGTCCGAGCGTGGGTGTTTTGTAGCAATACATATCCGATTGTTTAATAAACAGATTAAGTTCGGCATTTGAAATACCCTTATTTTTTCGTCAAATTGCAAACCTTTCTATCTATCTATCTGTCTGTATAATACCAGCTAATCTCATCATTACGGCAATCACAGCTGGGGGAGGTATGGCAAGCCGTTCGGAAGGTATGCACACAAAACCTGGTAATATAATTTACGGAGTTTAGCCTTGAAAGTATCAGACTGAGTGTCCTGACTGACTTTCAGATCATGATTTTAATAGTGAGTTCCTGTCACTAATGGTTTTAAACCCAAGGTGCTTGAAATAGTCTCTTCTATCCAGTGCTAGAAGACCAGTGTCTCTTGTGATTGCTATCTTCTCATTTATAATTTGGAACAGTAGTATCAACCTTACATTTAGACGCCTATCTGCTAAATGGTTCCCATTTCAAACTCTGTAACGTATTTGTTACACCGATCTCCTACAAGAGTCTCGTTTTACAAAACGAGCAACTCGTCTCTGGATCCTTTTAATTCTTACAATATCCTTTTACTAAGTATGGATCCCAAATGGGGGCAGCATATTCTAAGATAGAATAACACATTGATATGCTGTTTCACGTAACTTTGGTGGACAGTTACGAAGGTCAAGAAAGCCAAGGGTACGACTAGCTTTAGAACAAATGTTTGTGATATGAGGAGAAAATGATAAATTGTCACTGAAAAGTACACCCAAGTAATGTATAGAGCTGACAGATTTAAAAAATGTTTCGCACAAAGTACAAATTTAACTCCACGGTGCTTCATGGCCAACATATAGCATTTATATTTTTCAGCCTAGTGTCTTAGATGGTTCAGGTCATATTGAAGGATGACATAGTCTCTTTCAGATTTTATCGGATCGGTCGATATAACAGCGTATCATCTGCTAACAGGTGAAGCTGAGATTCAATGTTATAGGTAATGTCGTTTACATAACAAAGAAAAAGCACTGGGCCCAGTACTGTGCCCTGGGGGACACCTGATAGGACTGGAGCAGGTTTTGATGATGTACAGTACAGTAGTCTGCGCGGGGGGGGGGGGGTCATTGTTTTATCCTTGTCAAGCATTGTGAAAAAATGAAATCGAACTACCTATCCAATGTGATTGGTTAGGTTGCCCGTTGACCAGCTTTTTAAAAAAAATTTCTAGTCTTACATATGATATTTAATTGCGTATGCTAAAATAGATATTATGTAAATTGCATGCCATCTTTCTAAATTTTAAACGCATGATTGCACCAAGACAAAGTTCTCCCCCGGCAATTTGGTCAGGCTACGGCCCTGATGTATCATCTATTACGATGCGTTGCCCTCTGTCCTCAAGAAAACTTTTGATCCAAGCCTAGGGTACTTCCGTGTACACCATAGAAATAAAGTTATTTGGCCAACAGCTTACGATGGTTAATTACAACATTAAATGCTTTGGAAAAATCCAGAACATTTACATAAACCTGTGTGTTATTGTCATAGTGTTTACTGTAAGAAGTAGTTGGGTCGTACATGAGCGATGTCTGCGAAATCCATGTTGTAAGTCAGTTAATAATTGATGTTTTTCCAGGTGTTTCATTAAGTTTGTTACAATGATGTGTTCCATTAATTTAGCATACACACACATGTTAACGATACAGGTCTATAATTAGACGCCAGGTGCTTGTCATCCCTTTTCTATATTAGTGATACATTTGCAATCTTCCAGTCATCTGTTAGCTGGCCCATGGACAGGGACTGGTTAAATATATGTATCATTCTAAAGCTGTTCCCGTTATGTCAAACCTATAACGCAATCTCTGGAGCAAAATGTCATGGTCAGTCGTGTCGAAGGCAGCAGAAAGATCGAGTAAAATTAAAATGACATCTTTCCATGAATTGAGAAAGCCCAATTGGCCAATATGTCATTTTGAACTCTAAGGAGAGTAGTTTCTGTGCTGAAACCCACTTGGTATGCTGACTGACATTTTGCAAACAAATTATGATAACATAGATATGTATTTAATTGACTGAAAACAATACGCTCTATGAGCTTAGAAAGGAAGGGAAAATACTTTTTCAGAATGTGTTGGTCTGTTAGAAAAGGAGCGAACTATAGCAGATTTTAAAAGACAGTGGAAATTCACCAGAACTGAAAGATCTGTTGATAATTTGACAAATAGCTGGAGCAACCTGTTCACTACATTACTTTAGCAATATCGGAAGGTGTACACATACTCTGCCCAAGCTTTATCCCGGGTGGAAAGACATGGTCAAATAACACTGTTTGTATATTAGTTAAATATTTAGGGTCGGTGTATTAAACTAAGGTCGGTCAGGTTATCGGCAACACAGTTTTTTTTGCCTAAAGAGAGATAACCCAGTGGTCAGTAAAATCACGCACGGGCGAGTTGTAGTCTTATGGACGAAAACAACATTTTTAGAAGGCGACGTAAAAAATCAGAGGTTACAGGGAATACATTTTACTCACCAGTCTGTTCCTGAAATCGTGGAGGACCCAAACTAGCTATAGATTAAAATCTCTACAAAACGTCCATCAACGTACAGTGCCAACGACATGTGGTCTCATCCAAAACAAAACTCAGAATGAGAACATTTGTGGAAACACGTGTTCCACAAGTACCAGGTGGTTGAAATGAACTGACCAATCACTGGCCTGTTGCTCGAATGACATGTTAATTTGTGAGCACATCCTCAAACCTGATTGGCCAATTTGTGACCACACACAGGTGTGTTTGATGTATATTTAAAATCATTTATTTTCCCCAACACGATCAGTACTGTAAGGATTCAGCTCTTTGATGATGGTATTCAGGAGTCTTAAAACTATATTTAGTCGAGAAAGTTTACCAAGATTTTAAACATGTGATTGGTGTACATGTTGTGTAAGCTACTTAATACCATTATTATGATCATTGGAAATATATTGATCAAAATATTGGTCATTATTTTGATCATTGGAAATATATTAATCAAAATATTGGCCATTATTTTGGCCAAATTGACGTTTAAGTATTGATAAAATTCAACAAAATAATGATGAATATAAAGATGGAATCTAAGGGAGAGATATCACGGTTGAACTTTGACCATTGTTTCACATTGAATACATTTACAGAATATTTACATAAACCCCAGCTGGATGGATAGATGTAATCAAATGTGATTGTTGGTAATAGTATATCGTCAACAATGGTTTTTGAACCTAGTGATGGTTCATTCATCTTTTGAGTAATAGTCACGCACAATTTATATTTGATACATATAAATATTTGAAGCAATACATGAAATTACTTCACTATATGAGGTATGTACTGATCTTTTGTGAACCTTTACTTTCTGTGACACTTCATCATCAGAAGCTCAGAGAACACACCAGTAGTTTTGACGCAGAGAGCATACACAAAACAATAAAACATCACATTCTACACTATGTATTTGAGACACATCTTTCACAAAAATACAACAAAACCATCAAATTCTACACTCCCACGTTTCAGACACATCTTCTTTTCCAAATATATTTTTCCACTTTACATTAAATCAAATTGCTACATCAAGACAGGAAATCCATACTGTGACCTATGTTTGTTATTGATGTGTTTTATTAGGACATATATTTAAAGATCAAAGTATGTAAACAAAGACCAAAACCCAAATAGGCCATTCCAGACTGCAAACAGGAAATTGTGAATATAGCGCCCTCACTCAAATTGGGGGTACCATCACCTCATTGTACTGTTTCTAAAGTTGTTTGTCCTGTGGTATTCTGTAGCAGCATAAATCAGGGATGTTTTCTCGTATTGTTCAATAATTGACCATAAACCCTTTATGTGTAGGGTCGATGGATTAACCTAGTAACCTATACCATGTATACCCCCCAAGGTAGACACAGACAGGAAGTAGGAAGTAGAGCGCCACCATGGCAAATTTTGGAAAGGCCTATTTGAATAAAAACTTAAATACATAACATCAGAATTGAGGTTGTTCACTTTGCTTTGACATACACTGTGAAAAATGATTGTAAACATGGCCAAATTTCTTGCACCAAGACCAAGGGTTCTTTTAACTTTAATACACAAGTAACGTTTCGTCTGTTCAGGTCGACTGGTTTTGTCAAACTGTATGCTTGTTGGCTTTACAGCTAGGCTTTACCTGAACAGGTGAAATGTTACTCGTCAGTAATAAGAACCCTTGGTCATGGTACAAGAACATATAATTGCTATGTTTTACCGACCCAATGAATGGCCAAGTTTATTGTCTTACTATTTTACTTCATACAAACTCCAGCCTTGTGTAAGCGAATTTATTCATTGAGATATAAAACTATTGATAGGAAAGAAGAAAATGCAATCATCTCAATTTATTTTTCCAAATTATGATGGACAAGGGCTGGTTTTACCACTTCCATTTAATTACAGAGTGTGTTTTGATGTGGGTTTCTATATAGGATGAACAGACATAACACTGAAAACCAAAAATCAACAGTTATGAACAAAAACACTAGAGGTCAACAGAGATTTCTGTGCTTAAGTTATCTTAAAATACAACTTCTAATAATTGGAAACCTTATTATTATTATTATTATTATTACAACTTATTTTTTAATCATTAGACAATGTAACACAATGCAAACCTTTCACTCACAATGTCAAAGTGGCCATAATGGATAAGGTTTGTGTATTTATTTTGGATTTTTAATTTCTAAAACTATTTGATCATGGCTTCCTACTTGAAAAATCAATGTGAAACAACATATACCAAGTCTGTGTTTGTGACTCAATACACTGCAAAAAGCTAAAAAAAAAATGTGTACGTACAATATCAAATATTTTACATATTAATTAATATTTTGCAATTTATTGAGTTACAAACAATTACCTGGCATATGCTGTTTCACATTGATTTTTCAAGTAGGATGCTATGATTAAATAATTTTATAAATTAAAAATCCAAAATAAATACCACTCTCTTCATCCATTATGGCCATTTTAACGGAAAAGGAATTTTTTTCAACAAACTTTTGTCTAAATTATTTGCTCTTCATTCTATATTTTTTTACATCAATGAAATGACATATTTTTTATTGAGTGAAAAGTTGACATATATGCATAATTCTCTTATAAATTAGTGTCAAATGCCTTACAATTATACAACGGATTCCTAACAGCTTATCTTGAAACTACTAATATTTTCAAATTATCAAAGTTGTCATACATTATATAATTCATTCAAACTAACAGCAGCATATCATTTTATTATGTTTCCTTTCCAAGAAAAAATCGCAAGCATAGGGTAAACTTTTCCTATAATTCTTCTAGGACATCTTGCATATAAATTGTCACTGAGGTTCTATCTATGATATCCTCATATAACCACATGTAATTCAAATATTTTAGAATGAACCTCTCTTCTGCAGTGAATCCAGTTAGCAGACCCACTGACAAAGATAATCAGCCTCTCAAAATATTCAACTTAGAATGTATGGTTTTGTGACAATTTCTTTTATAACATTAGTTATAATTCTTATATCAATAAATCTCTGTTTCACATTTCAAATCCTACACATTTATTTTAGTTAGGGGATGAAACTGAAGTGAATGTCTTGCTAAATATGGTGTGTATAGTAGGTCACTTTCGTGTTCTCAATAACTTTGTATCTTATTATTTTCAACAGTGGAAAACAATAATAGTTGGAAACGAAGAGCAAAATTATGTACTAAATTTAAATTTAAGAAGATATTAATTTAGGTTTTCAGTAAGAATCTTGATACTAGGTGTTGAAATGTATATCTGAATAGCTACTATCAAATCTGAGTGAGTATCAAATTAGTGGCACAATGTTTTTATAAATCTCTCACAAACATTTTTTGTTACAAATTACACAGACAAAATACAGGCATTGATAGCATGTAGGCACATGAAATGTTACATTTTGTTACAATGTAGCAATGTAGCAATGTTACAATGTACAAATGTTACAAATGAACAGTTTTGAGTTTGATTCTTCCATGTTTATCTGACTGTGATGTTGATGCTATCAGTGTCTATTTCTGTTTTATGTAATTTGTAACAAAAAAACGTGTTAGATAAACAACATCGTGCTGCCTAATTTAAACTATAGTCACTCTGGTTTGGTAGTAATCTATTGAAAACATCTCCTAAACTATGAACTAATGTAAAGTTACATGAAATCCTTATGTATGTATGACAAAGACTGGGGTAAACTGCTTGATTCTACAAAACAAATCAAATACATAGTGAACTTTTCTGATTTGAACTTTCTGACAGTAACAGCCTATTTCTTGTTCTTCTTTTCCTAAAAAAGAACAAAAAACGGAAAAATTGATTACCGGTATTTGAAATGAGTAAGAAATAACGAAAACTATCATAAACTGCATTGGAAATATTGTTCATGGCATAAAAGTAAGGATGACTGCACAATGTTGTACAAGTTTGGTTCATTTAGGATAAAAACCACTCCCCCTTCCCCTAAATGAATGTTTACAAGTGTGACATTGACACATTTATGTGTATATGATGTGAACATGATGAAAATTGTAGCGGTAACACCATTCCAATAGATGCAATGTAAAAACATGATGGTAAACACATTAAAATGCTACCATAAACCCAGCACTGTATCTCACATTAGAAGTAAATTTTAATCAACTTATCAACATCTCAGTAGTAAATATAGAACCTGTTATTACTGAAAGCGTGAAAGTTTCAAAAAATTTTGTTAGAAGTGCGAAGATGAATTTCAGCAATCGCAGAAGTGCGAAGATGAATTTCAGCAATCGCACTGATGCCAGAAGTCCCCCCCCACCCACCCACCCATTGCTATATTTAGTCACAGCTTTATTTGATTCAGCAAGGAATGATCAATTCCAATCCCTTGTTTACTGTATACTGATCCTTTCTATGGTCCTCTTAACATTATTATTTCACTCTTTATTATGGATTTATGAGATGAAAACAAATCTCTACCTACCTTTTTGTCCAAGGCCATAATGATTAGGAGCTTCCGGAATATATCGATGAAATCGATGAACAAGGTGACACAATGCCTGAGGAGTAAACAGGACAATCCAATGATTAAACATTGATCATAGTGTTAGAAAAACAGATATGAATAAGATATATCATAGAAGGCGCCACTAGGACTGGTATGAATAGCAGTGCAAATAATACAAATAATCCAGTCCTTACTGAAGTTTTGAATTACAACACTTCATCTATGTAGAGGCAAGATACTGTGGAAGAAAGTAAGCTGTGCAGAAACAAAAAGTCAGAATGGATACACCACTATATGTACACAGTTTCTAGTAATGTAACAAAAATTTGATGTTCCCTCATCCTTGACTATATTACTACCCACAACAACAAATATATAAATCCACACTGCAAGTGACAGACACAAGCAACAAATGTAGCCATTCTGCCTTTTGTTCCTGCACAGCTGTATCTTGACTCTACATATAATATTGATGAAGAGTTTTTATTGAAAACTTCAGTGATGTAACTAATGGATAAGGCCTGTATTACTTGTAACATTTGTACTCCTATTCATCAGTCCTAGCAGTGTTGAAGGTCATGTGACTCAATTCTAACCAATGACAGCTTGTGTAAGAATGCCGAGGTGTAATAGAAGTGTATAAACTTACATGATGTAGTCGTTATCACCTCTGCTGTATCTCTCTACAATCAGTTGGGTATCATACAAAACAAATCCACACATTATCATCAGTCCAATGTATAGCTCAAACTGTGTAAAAAACATTTTATTATTTAATTATTAAAAATGCTTATTAACGGTATTATATAAAAAAAGGCTATGTGATCAAATCCTGAGTGCAATATATAATTCAACTTGTGTAAAATAGAATAATTATTTGAAAACAAAGGCGGTTTGATCTATGCCACTTCACATTTTCTTACAATGTAAAGATCACAATGTAATTTTGAAAATTGTTTCAAAGAAAAATTTGTCTAACAAATGTATGGCATGAGTGGCAGATTTAAACAAAAGATTACACTTTTATTGCATTGAGGGCGCTGTCCATTTCACAGCATGAAACAAGAGTTGTGATCTATATGTCAACCAACCTTAAACAACATCATGGATCCAAGGAAAAGGTTGAACAAAGACATCAGTAAAAGCATAGACAAACCAGAAAACAGGGTACCTAAAAAAAAATAACAACACCTTAACTACAATGTAACTGTATTTCTAAACTAGCAAAGTTGGTTCTTTTTTTTTAAAATTTGTCTCGAATTAAAACGTTCAACAATTTTTTGAATAACGTTTTGGACAAAAGTAGAATCTCGGGTGAATTTTTCTTCTCTGATAGAAAAGACATGTGTTGAGCAAATGCAAAACAACCCATTTCTTTTATCATTACATACATTTACCAAGTCGCTAACACATAGTAATGATTAGTTACTGTATTACGACCAAGGGTTATAATTACTAACAGTTCTCTATGTTTTAAAGTGGGCATATGGATGATAAACATTTATTTGGGATTTTTAATTCATAAAACAATTCCACTATGTTTTCATACTTGACAAAAGAATGTGAATACTAAATTCTTACTTGTAACTCAATAAGTTGCAATACATTAAACAATGTTAAAAATATTTATTTTGTACGTACAATAGCAAACTTTTTTTTTTTTTTTTTTTTACACTTTTTAGCTTTTTTTGCAATTGATTGAGTTACAACAAACTAGCTACACTCTAATTACCCTTTGCTTTGAACATTTCAACTTAAAAATATTCTATCATTGCACACAAGATAGAAACTGACTGTATTCTATAATCTACTTACCTCCAAGAAAGAGGAATGAACGTTGTTCAGCCCATAAAGCACTAAGACTAAAGCTGACAAAAATCACTGTGGTTCCCATGAAGGCTGTTGTAATGATGCTGAAGGGAAAAAAATTAGAAAATAAAAGAAGATGAAAATATTTGCAGCGTCAAATGGCTAGAGTGACTGGCTTAGAAGCTGCAAGTTACTCAAAAACGTCCAATGGTTATCCATGACACTTTGGTTGATAGCATCTGTTCAGTCAAATGAACTTTTCACATATTCCTCTATGACAACAGTTTCATGTCATACAAGCATTTTTTAGATGTGGCACGGCACAAGGTAGTGTTATACAAAGGTAAGGTTTCTAGCTACATATTGGCTTCCATGTAAAATGGGTAATAGTTGGCCCCCCAATTTCTACATAAGAGTAATGTTAAAAGAACTAACCTTGGATCAATGTCAATCACTGCATCAAGTAAAGGACCAAGACTCAGACCTACAAAACATAATAATAAACAGTTGAACAATATGTTTTCCATGTGCATGGAGACCCTGAAAATCAAAGTTATTCATTAAATCTTTTCAAACTTTGCCATGTCAGAGCTTGTTTCTGGTTCATTTGAAATAATAAATGAAATTATCACATCATCATAACCATAATTGTCATCATGGTGATGGTGGTGGTGGTGGTAGTAGCGATGATGATGATGATACCAACTTTACCATTTTGTATGCTCTAATCTCGTACATGTAACGCACTGTTTTCATGTTCATTTCAACCATCACTAAATCCTCATGACCATTGAATTTCTGATGATGTATAACTTACAACTTGTAGAACTCAATGTAGACATCAATCCTCATACATTACTACAATATTGGATCATACCTCGTTATCTTGTTTGTATCTATTGTAGTATTTTGTGTACAGAGGACAAATACACACTAAAGTTCTTTTGAAAGCTGATGATGATGATGATCATGATGATGGTGATGTGACCATGACAACAACATCAATGTTATTGACATCATCATCATCATCATCATCATCATCATCATCAACATCTTAGTGTTTTTACGGTAACCTAATCAACTCATGAAGAACAAGACTACAAAATACAATTCTGAAATCCATGTAATGAACAATTGGAACACATAATGATCATTCTTAGTATCATTTCAGATCTGCTAAATATGGAGATAAAACATACTTGTATTGTTATACACTGCACAGTCTTCACACACATTGAGCTACTCACCTGTGAAAAATGAGAATGCAGCCAGATAGCCAAGACGTTTCAGTTCATTTTCCCTGGTGTGAGGTGTCATTGCCAGTAAGATGATAAGACCGATACATGCCAGTGATGCAAGGATTCCACCCTAACAATTAGAAAACAAATTTAACTGTCAAATAACTGAAACAGATTCTGTTTCTAAAACAAGAAGAGATTTTGCTCTTTCAGTCTTAGAATTATTTGGATGATTCAATCAGGTCTAGTGTGAACATTGAAGAGTGATCTGTTTGAAAACATGTCTGCCTCTAAATCTGAAGTGGAAGAAGAGTATTCACTCTATCAAAACTATTTTAAGACTACACATATGATGGATCTTTCAATCAGATCTTGTGTGGACATCGAAGAATGACAAGAGATATGTTTGAAAACATGTCTGGTTGTAAATCTCAAGTGGAAGCCCAAACAAATGTTCTGATTTGTAAAACTTCAAGTTGGTATGGGAAATATAAGGTCGATTGCTTTTCTCATACATTTCTCATGGTCTACTGCCCTCTATGGACATGTTTGAAGAAAAGATTATGTCACCGATGGCTAGACAATGACGTCACAACCCCTATATTTAGTTAGTTATATGTAGTGTCTCATTGTCAAACTTCAGATCCTTTAATAAGTTAAATGTTTTTCTTGTCGTCTATTGCCATGTTTGAAGAAAAGATGATGCCACCTATGGCTAGACTATGACATCACAGCCCCTGTATTCAGTTAGTTAGACTCATTGTCAAAGTTAAATGGTACTCAGTGTTTTTCAGACAAAATTGAGATATATTGATGCAGTTAACTTTAGTTAATCTTCTTTTGGCTAAAGGGTACATAGTTGTCTTTCATTCCTAGTTTGTACTTGCTTGTAGTCAGGTCCCTAACATAAAAATTATTATCAGTTGATAGTGGTGGAATAGCTCAAAGATATACATGTATGCATGTATCGTGTACCACATTTGCTGACTAACACCAAACTATTCCAGAATTATCCGAGGATATTGACAGCTTTCCCAACCAAATGGAATGCATAATGTTCTTTCAAGGGAAGCAATTTTCGAAAGTGTCTGGGAATTTTCCTATTGCTATGATTTGTTCAATGTTTTAATATGTTACTGTTTTCCTTTTACCTGTAGGATTCCTGTGAATACATGCACATAACTTCCAAAGGCTGCAACCAACATACAGAGTGCCAAAGAACTGTAGACATTCTTCAAATGAAGCCGTGTTGCTTTATTCCTGTAATGACAAAATCAAATAAAACAACCATTTTAATTTTAAATCTTCATTCACATGTTGTGAAATAGTATGCTTTAATATGATTAATATGTCATATGTATGAATGGACATACTTTACAAATAAAATTTGTAGTCATTCTGCGAAACTCAGGTTACCAGTAAGTGCATTAAGGCACACAAGTTAGAACACACAAGCAGCTTTCGATTTGTGGCAGTTAATGATCCTAATCAGAATGACAAATTCCATTGTTACAGCTGACCACTAGGTGGCTATCAACATCAGATGGTGAAATCCATAGATCAACTGAGACTACCTAATATCTACAATCCACACCTAGTGGTCAGCTCTAAGTCTAACTATGGAATTTATCATTTTGATGAGGCTTGCTGAAAAAAGACATTATACTGCCACCTAGTGGTCAGTTGTAACTATGGAATTTATCATTCTGATGACGACCATTAACCATGACAGATCAAAAGCTCAATGCTAAACACTTTTGAACTGCTTAAATGTGCATTATAACCTATTTATGTCATTTGATCTTCCAAGCTGATGAACATTTTTGGTCATTTTGTTACATGTACCGGTACTTCACTCATTAAGTCACAGATCTTCATAGAGTATACATGTGTAGTAGTCATGTCTATAATATTATATGTAGGTCTTATTGAGCACAAGTCTTGCATTTCCTAACCTGGTGACGCTCTGTAAGTGTTGACATGGTGAAAGCTAGTCTGTGTTATTGACACTGTTTGGGCTGGATTTTGTTGAGACCATCCAGTTTTCGTTTACGATTCAAAATTACAACATGTAACACTAGATGTATAGAATTAGAAGTCTGCTGAATTTAGACATCTCTGATTGTGGTGTCTGGATGAAGTAAGCGTGCCCCCAATCGTTATATTGAAATGACTTGGAAAATTTACAATTCCGATTACATATAGTAAATTTATCTACAGAACATAAAACCTGAAGTCAACATTTTGTAGTATCAAAATGGTTTGCAACATCTGGCTTTGTTAAGTAAGTACTCATGACAACTTATGGCTTGATTTCATTTCTATTGTAAGCAACATGTACCGGCAATGAAGTATATCAATATCCACTTGTTGATACAAGATGGTATATTCAATTTCTCTTGCCATAGTCCTATAAAACCTACTGTCATAGTGGTGTAATTTAACCATTTATACTGTAATGTATCTCAACACTCGGTGCAGATCTAAACACCTTCAGTGACACATGATGGTCACCACCTGACATAACAGTCACAGCTCCTTTAATTTGGTTATTACTTTGCAAATCTACATAGAAGTTTGATGACCCAAATATGTAAATCTGGATAAAACCTTCAGTGAGCCAGGACTATAACCATTTGACACAACAGTCACAACTCCGTTAATTGGACTCAATACATATGCAAACCACGCACAAGTTTGATGAACCAACTATGTTTGCATATGTAAAATGGATAAAACTGGTAAAATTTGACCAACACCATCAGTGAGCCAGGACTGTCACCATTTGACACAACAGTCACAACTCCATTGATTGGGCTCATTACATATGCAAACCACACAGAAGTTTGATGAATCATTTGCACATGTAAAACTGGATATACTGGGTAAACTTGACCAACTCCTTCAGTGAGACAGGACTATAGACTTTCACCATTTGGAAGAACAGTTACAGGTATGTTGACCGGGCTCATTACATATGCAAATATAAATAGAAGTTTGACAAACCAATCATGTAAAAGTGGATATTTATATTATACTGGTAATCTAAATTTAGATAGCGTGGCTACAATAATATTGTATACTGCATGGAGTGATAAAATATCACAATAACAAAGTCAACACATGTGCCCATCAACTGACACTAACCCTAGGTAAGTCACATGTTCTATTTCAAATTTGTACAAAATGTATTTTGATAAAATTAAATGATTTTGATTTTTATTTCTGCAACCATCCCAGACCATTATGAGCACTCAATTATGTTTGTTCTGGGGTCACATTCTTCAATTCACTACCCTTTTATGACAAGTTATGTAGTACATATGACAGGCTGCAATGTGTCTGAACAGATGGAATGACACTTTGTACTATTAATACTGCATGGTATACCTTGATGAGCTCTTTGACAAGAGAAATGTGTAAACACAACTAATAGCCATGCTTCACAATAATTTCAATGTTTTAAATTAAAAGTATAATTTATAATATTAGGTACTGTTAATCAATGTAAATTATATCATGTTAACCCCCCCCCCCAAAAAAAAAAAAAAAAAAAAAAAATAAAATAATAATAATAATAAAAGGTCTGCAAGGTATATATAATACTAATTTGAGACCTTTTGTAAATGTAACAAATTCTTATGGATGATAACAATTTCATTTTTTTAAAGTACAATACATTTACTAATTTCATTAAATGATGTAAATTATAACTATATTGTAAGTTCTTATATGTCCCAAATTCCAACCATAATTCTGAATTTGGTTTATTAGCATAACACAAATAGCAAAAGAGATAAGCCCCTCTGTTAGTGTTACTTTGTTCATCTGAAAACACAGCAATTAAAAGATGGCTCAGTGCCCCTATAATCTTTTTTTAGGGAGAACACACAATTACAAAAATGTGTCCCTGTAAACCATATAAAGGAAAAGTACTGCAATGATATACCACCACTTTGATAGTACCCTTGTAACATTTTAAAAGGAAACGATATAGTCATATATACTCTCACTTTTAGAGTGCCTCAGTAACATTTTGAAGGGAAAATACTGTAATGATATACTCACATTTAGAGTACCTCTGCAACATTTTAAAAGGAAAATACAGCAATGATATACTATCACTTTTATAGGGTTTACCTCATATTAAACAGGCAATAGAATGCTTTCATATCTGGCCTACTAATAACTTAGCAAAAACTATTTTTGAATGGTTGTGTAAGTCATAAATAACACAGCAATTTATACAATACATTACTAAGAACTGAAAACATTTTATATGACAATACCATATCATTTATTATAGTTTAAATTCTGACAGCACAATTAAAACTTAATATCAAATGCAAGAAACGGTTGTGGTATGGTTGTGGCATCAAAATTGAATGATTAATATATCTTGCTGACCTGATAACTGTCAAGTATACACGTGATTTACATGACAATATAGGTTACGTATTTATTAGTACATATAATACCTTACCATCACCAACATAGACAGTTAAATTTGAAAGTTTTCAAAACCAAATGAACTATATGTAATGCTTGGGATGCTTATATTTAGCAACATGAAACAGTGCAGTACAAGAATTGCTATCTGATTTGCTTTGCTATGTCAGTCTGACGTTAATAGTTGGCTATAGCCTGCAATATTTCATCAGTTTTTTTAACACCTATTTTAAGGTTTCAAAGCCACATGAAATGTATACAGTTGGGATAGTACGTAAAATGAACGAAATGGTTCAGCTCAAGAACTCCTCTCTGATTTGCTTGGCTGGTGTCAGCCTGATGTTAACAGTGGAAAAAGCCCTAGTATTCAAGCAGTTTTAGTAATAGTACCAGTTTTAATTCCAGGCCACATCTTTTACACATCTTTATAAAGGTTTCAAAACATATCTGACATTCGGACAAGCATACAAAATGAATAAAACAGTAAAATTCAAGAATCCCTTTCTGATTTACTTGGTTGGTGTAAGTCTGATGTTGACATGGGATAACCTGGTACCAGTTTTGACACATGTCAAAATGCCTACAATGACATAGAAAAGACATCATTTACAACATCAGTAAAGGTTTATGTCTATATTTGTATATTATTCTCACATCAGTTGAACAGATGTAGACTTCTAATCTTAGCCTCTCAATTGCATGCTTTCATATTACTAATAGGTAAAGCTGAACATGACCATTTAAACAATATTCATCAGCTTGTACAGCTAAAACAGGGAGTGTTTGCCAGAAGACTGTACATAACATATATATTTACAGCTAAAACAGGGAGTGTTTGCCAGAAGACTGTACATAACATATACATTTACAGCTAAAACAGGGAGTGTTTGCCAGAAGACTGTACATAACATATATATTTACAGCTAAAACAGGGAGTGTTTGCCAGAAGACTGTACATAACATATACATTTACAGCTAAAACAGGGAGTGTTTGCCAGAAGACTGTACATAACATATACATTTATAGCTAAAACAGGGAGTGTTTGCCAGAAGACTGTACATAACATATACATTTACAGTTTAAACAGGGAGTGTTTGCCAGAAGACTGTACATAACATATACATTTATAGCTAAAACAGGGAGTGTTTGCCAGAAGACTGTACATAACATATATATTTACAGCTAAAACAGGGAGTGTTCACCAGAAGACTATACATAACATATATATTTACAGCTAAAACAGACAGTGTTCACCAGAAGACTGTATATAACATATATATTTACAGCTAAAACAGGGAATGTTCACCAGAAGACTATACATAACATATATATTTACAGCTAAAACAGGGAGAGTTTGCCAGAAGACTTTACATAACATATACATTTATAGCTAAAACAGGGAGTGTTTGCCAGAAGACTGTACATAACATATATATTTACAGCTAAAACAGGGAGTGTTTGCCAGAAGACTGTACATAACATATATATTTACAGCTAAAACAGGGAGAGTTCATCAGAAGACTATACATAACATATATATTTACAGCTAAAACAGGGAGAGTTCATCAGAAGACTATACATAACATATATATTTACAGCTAAAACAGGGAGTGTTTGCCAGAAGACTGTACACAACATATACATTTATAGCTAAAACAGGGAGTGTTCACCAGAAGACTGTACATAACATATACATTTACAGCTAAAACAGGGAGTGTTCACCAGAAGACTGTACATAACATATCCAGTTACAGCTAATACAGGGAGTGTTTGTACATGTATGTCCATGTGAAGTACATTTTTTTGTTGACAAACATGACGTGTCACATGGCGACATCAAGCATAAAATATCTTAAGATAATTTTGCATTTATTTATGCATGCAGCATTGATAACATTTTGATTTTAATTTTTCACTAAATGACTGACCAATTCTTCTCCACCAAGCATAGTCAATCTTCTTATTTAGACCGACCACTATATAATGCCTCTTCACGTAAGCATTTTACATTAACAAAATTACCGAATATTGTGTTGTACATTAAATTTTATATGTCACACATAGCATGAATATACATGTATGTTGTATAGTTGACTGTACTGTGACCCCATCAACTCAAGACAGACTCTCTAGTCATACTAACTACAATGTATGTTTACTATTGCTGGTACATCATTATGAGATGTCTATTATCACCCATACTTATTTTAATACTCTGCATCTGAACATTTTTCCGTGTTCTGTTTGTTTAATTTCTTATTCAATGTGTTTTTAGGGCAGTCAGCCAATTAAATCTACCTGAGCCCCCAGTCTTTTTACCAGGTTCCCCTACCAAATTATTGTATAATGTTTGAGAATCTTTGCCAGTTTTACCTAATTCCCCTTTCTGTTACAATAATGGAGGTTTTTGCAAAAAAAACCTGCTAGTTACTACTAGGAGATCTTTAGCATAACAATTAGGCAACTTAATGAATTAATTTATGAAATAATTTTTTGTGTGCATCATGAAAACAATTTGCTGATTTCATTTGAATAGTTTGTACAAAATTTAAATGCAAGCCATAGACTGATATGAATACAATATTAGTCTAAGACAATATTTATGTATATCTTCATTTGGACTACAAATCTACATTTTGTACATGTATGTAACTTTCAAAATATACATTATTAGAATATTTAAACTTTATCATAAATACATTTCTTGATCTATGCTTCAAACAATGGTCACTTCACTGCTATAAGAATAATCAGTATGAAACAGTAATAACATATATGCGCATCATTAAGGAAAAATTTCAAATCTCACAGTATTCCTAAAGTGATAAAATTTACATGAAATTTTATCCCAGAGATGTTGGACAAAATCTACATTAAATTTTATCATTGAGATGTTGGACCTAATAAATGACTGAGACAGGAAGACTTTTGCACTATGGAAGTTTTTATAACTGATACTATAGTAATGAAAATAAACTCAAATGCTGTAAATTACTATTTTTCTTTATGATTTGCTGTTTGACAGAAGTGGCTTTGCAAATGTGTAAAAGTAAATGTTGGGAGAAGGAGAAAGAAGATGCCGGGTTTAGAATCTAACAACTGGAGAGTACCCAAAGATTCTGCATTAAGAGTGGACATTAAAGTACCTAATAAGGTAGGAGGACTACGTACATGTTATTTGGTCTACTCTGTTTTAATTAGGGAGATATGCAAGGTGATGTTGCTGTAGATATACATGATCCTGCAGGTGAAATACATGTTATTAACTACTACCTGAAAGGTACCAATTAAGTTGTGGTGGCCAAGACAGGCAATGGAATCTACAAATGTATGTAGTGTACCATTACCTAGATTATCCATGATCTGAGCAAGCCAGATATTATGCCTGGATCAAGTTTTCTCAATGCACACACAAGGCAAACATTGAAATATGCTATTGCACACTGTTATCTACCACTCATGCACCTCAGATAAAGTTGATTCTACAGTTAAGTTTTTTTCAGGCACAGAGTGAACCAATGGAAAATGCTTTCACCTAGGTTATCCTAGATCCTGAGTCAATGATGATCCCAGCATTTAGATACAAACCATGCTTGGATCAATTTTTGGGGGTAGACTGTAAGATATGTTGTGACGTTCCACCCTCAGCAGCTTCCTCAGGAGGTTGGCCGATGTGTGAGGGTGCCCCATCACGGCCTTACTTACAGACTAGTTTTTGGGGTACACCTTCCACACACCAAGTGAAACACTTTTTTAATCACTGCTTGATTACTTAGTAAACAACAAGGAAAAAAGTTCCATTTCTTGACCTGTATCGTTAGTCACTATGTTAGTGTCTACTTTATAGAGCTTGTCACAGACAAACCATGCCTTGAGTTCAAGGCAAGGTAACCATATTTTTACAGGTATGGTGTTGGAATGAAACCAAACAAACCATTACAAGAAGTCTATACATACTAAAATACACGTCAGAAATACATTGTACAAGTTATTTGTTTTGATCTGAGGTCATATCAAACTTTGTCTAGTGAAAACAGCACTACACAGTACAAAATATTGAAGTATTGAATGCAAACATAAATGAATATATGCAATGCCATGAATGTAAACGCATTAAATAACTAACTTGTGCCGTTTTGTGAGGCAATTCCAGTTTTCAATACTTGACTGTAACTTAAGTAGAGTGCACCAAATACAGAATGAAAGATTGACCAGCATTCTACTACCAGCACAAGGTATAAGGTAACTCATACCCAAAGTTTGGTAGTGTTTATATCTCCATGAATTAGATACTCAGGAATTCTAAACATTCAGTGATAGGAAAGGGCAATGAAATGGCTGATGATTTGCATCAGCATACTGGCAAAATAATATAAATACAGGCAGAGCTGTATGTATATAACGGTTTGAACACAAGTATGTGCACACATTTATACCACTGAAGTATATTGAATATCAGTAGTTTTCAATAATAGTTGTAATGTGATATAATAAAGGGATATCACAATGTGAAGCGCTATTTTTATCTAAATTTTGCATACTCAGCACTACATACATACATAAAAACTCATCGAGTACTGTAATTGTGTTCATTTATGTTTGAAAATGAGTATAAAATCTTTGTATATATTGTTGACAGTTTTTATAAACTGTTGTACATTATTTCTAAGATCACAATGTGCAATATCTTTATATTCCCAATGCATATTATCTTTATCATCCCAGTGTGCATTACATTACATTGTATCTCTATGACCCCAATGCAAACATATCTCTAATAATGCCATGTGCATTATCACATGAACCTAATGCACGTGTATCTCTGCGATAAATCAAAATGCGCATCTTTGGTCTTGCCTTCATCAAAATTTAAGCACATCTGGTCATAAAGTGGACGTAAAATGAGTGACTATGAAATCATAATTTTCATATAATGATGTATTACACTCGCAGCTTGATGAGGTGAATTCACTGTGAAGCTTGGAACGAATTTCAAAATAACCCACTGTATGCAGATCATATAAAATAAGGAGTGATCTAAATATTTTTCAGTAATATGTCCTGCTACCAGTATTTTGTTCTGCTCAATGGTGACTGTTTCATTGTTTGTCATGCACTTATGATAGACTTGTTCTTTACTGTTTATATGTACTTTGTTCTCATCCTCTTCAACATCAAACACATATAAAAAATGTACAGGTATTACAGCCTGTTCCATGTTAGTGTTCACTGGCTCTGTTTGATACAACCTTGTAGAAACCGATCAAAAACTGTACATGCTATATTTCAAGACAGTAACATTGATTTAATGAAGTTTGTTGCAACATATCGTCTACATGAAATGAACTAATGTGCCACCAGGTGAAACAGTACCTGTATAGGTGTACGTAAAACCCTGGTTGTCATACACGAACTAATTATTACTAATTCTTACAGCCCGGGTATGGGTTTTGCAGACTGAGGCTGTACAGCAGAGGGGCACATCTTTACGAGGACCCATAAGCTATACTACTAAGGTCCATACAATCCATATCCTATAAGGATATGGGCTATAAGGTTTTATTATACACCCTTATAGTGGCATAAAAACATCATTTGAATCACATAATCAGTAATATATTATTTTATTCACAAAAACATAAAAATAGTGAAGAAATTAACAAAGCCAAAACCCTCAGCAAATGGATACCAATAGATTATTAATAGGTTTTACTGACCTCGTAAAAGGATTTAAAACGATACAAAATTGAAAATGCTTGTCATGGATAAATATACTGAGTATTAAACCTTCACATAACTGTAACTGGGATATTTTTGTGATTAGACAACTAAAAATTACTAGGCTATCAATAATTAGACATTGTACAAGTCATGCTAATTAGAGAGTGATTTTATCCTTTAGTAGTACAGTAATGGTGAAATTTGTAATTGTGTCAGAGGTAGTGATGGAGGTGTTGATTTTAGGGTGCGGACCCAAATATCAATTTGACTGGATTTATTGTACCATATTACGTATAATGCTACACAAATATATTTATTCACAGGTGATTCAATACTGTTCAGGATGTACAATGGTAGTAATACAATTACAAAACAGTTTCAAAAATCATCCTAAATGCAACTAGTGCAACTTTACACTAGAAAGCTACTGGATGACACAGCATGATATAGCAATTTTTCTTAACAATATGGTGATATCTAGATATCTGTACTTCATTAGTGTCTAAGTTTACAACTTTTACTTTTTTATGAAACAATAGAAAAAACATTACTCTTTCACAACTATCATAGCTTTGTGACAAGTGGATATATGGATGTTGCCCTCACAGGTGACTTACAGAAAGTCTCAAGATGGGCTGATCTAGTTTCAGCTACGTTTGTACAACTACTTTTGTGTTTATCATACTGCCCTCAATCTACAGATGTCTTTATTTTCCAAATGGAAAGATTACACATTCAAGTACAAGAATTTTATAATTTGCCTGGTGATTCGTGATTCATTTTCACATTACATTTATTTGAAAAGGCCATCTTCTAATGGATTTATAAATAAAGATAGACATTTTCATGAGAGTGTTCTTGAGAGTTATTTCATGATTTTACTTCACCTACAATTATTTATGATTTCAGAGAAACATTAAGTTGATCTTGTGAATTTATATGGTATCTTTGCTGTGGGCTAATGCATCATGAGAGTTAGCAGAAACA